>NW_025335549.1:6560474-6734054 GCF_004798865.1 Varanus komodoensis
GGAGGGGGAATGTGTCAAAGGAGTGTGGTGCTGTGTTGCTGTGCACACCTTTGTTAGAAAAATCAATAGTCTTCATTCCTAGCCATGCCTCCATGACAGCCATTTTGTGGTAGTGCCCTCATAAGATTCTCAATTTGCCGATTTCCACAGACTCAAAGAGGTTCCCTGCCCCTGAGCTAGAGTATGTGTGAGCAGTTGCTTTCACAGGGGCCAGGCGAGCTTGCTGGACCTTTCATCAGTATTGCTGGCCCAAGATATCCCACGGGCAGCATCACTGCATCCCCCCCATCACATCTGAAGGCACAGTGCAGCCTCCGTGGTATCCAAGCCTCTCTTCCAATACTTTGCTGCTGCGATTCATCCTCTGCTGCCTCCAGCAGTCATCCTGCCCTGCCCAATGCAAGGTTAGCCCTGGGCTCTGCATGCATGACCAGGGCGATGGTGTGTAGGAATCCAAGACCAACTTAGCATAGCCCACCAGTGCACGTAAACTGCCAGCCTTATTTTAGGTTCCACATGCCAACAGCCACTCGTGAAATAGATGTCGGCATTTTAAAATGATTGATAGCATTAAGAAGCAGGGTGTTGCTTATTTAGACCATTCTTAGTAAATAGTTTGTTTAATGTGGCAGTGTTAATATGAGAACGTTGCTGTACTTCCTAAGGATATATTTTAGTTGCCTGGTGATATGCAGTGGAGAAATTCATTTAATGTTGAACAAACATATGGAGCAATTTATTCAAATCCAGCACTTACTGAATCAGAATTTGGCTTCTTTTTCTTTTGGGGGTAGGAGAGGAGTGTGTGTGTGTGTGTGTGTGTTTATTCTGACTGATGAAACAGACTTGAAAAGAATTAAGTAAAGTTTCAGTGGAATAGTGACAAGGTAATTCTGACAATGGCATTGTCTATTAATTCCCTTTCGCTTCCCCAAAGCCAGGAGCTGTATGCAGGAACAGTGATGAATACATTTCCCATTGTTTTGTGGGTTGTCAGGAAGGGATTTATTTTTTAAACAGTCTATTGTCTCAACAGCATTCCCCCTTTCAAGATAAATTACAAATAGACCAAACTTTTTTGCATTTCATTATGCATATGAAAGAAGAGAATATCTTACAGGGGCAGATGCTTCCTTCCTTTTGAATAATCTGCCCCTCTTTTTCTGACGTTTAAGATGTCAGCGCCACAGTGCCTGTTTAGGCTAAGCAGAAACATGCAGAAGAGGGATAGATCAACAGGCTAGAGGAACAATGAGGTTTGCAGATTTTGGGGGCAAAGGGGATAATTACAATTTTCTGTAAACAATCAAATTGGCTTTTTGGCATATGCAACTGTTGATTTAAACATATAGGCAGTTCTTTGCTTTCTTATTTAAAGAAGAAATAGTTGGGTTTGGGGAAGAATTTACTGGGAAAGAAGACTGAAAAAGAATTGGGTGCAGGAAAGCTGATGGGAATGTACACACAGTGGGGGAATGTCCTTCCCTCAGTTTTACCTCTTCTTCTGCAGTGGGTGATCACATGTAGAGGGTTAAGATTAAATCACAGCGATTCAATATTTGTTATGTCTTGTAATCTGCTTAGAAAGTCCAGCTGGACTATTGATTAGCGGAATATAAATTTAATAATAAATAAAATAAATCCCAATTACCCAGCGTTCTGAACCATATTAGATGATACTGAGAGTATCCCTTCCATTTAGAGTGGAAATGAGAAATTCTCTTCTCTCTGTCCTGGTTTATTTGTTCTGCTTTTGATGCCAGTGGACCATATTTGAATAGGTAATAGCAGCTGTAAATCCATAAACCATTTCCTAGATTTTGTCTGTATTCCTTCTCCTAACATAATGCCATGTATGGATGACCCATAGCATTGGAGGAAGGTTAGTAACATTCGGTGCCTGCGAAGGTAGACATTAATCATTTCCTCTTGGTTTTGTACATAGGGAAAAGTTCTGAAAGCCTTTTCCAAAAGAGCTGTCTGTCACATTTTAATTAGATAATCCAGTCCGGGAATTAATTTAGGATTACATGGGAGTTAACAAGATGAAATTTGATTCAGACAACGTGAGGGGAGTATTATTCCAGGATACAATGGTCTTGGTAAGGTTCTGGGTGGGTTTGGACTCTTCTTCATGGTGCTGATATACATTATGGGAGTACTCCTCCATCTGTCTTTCCCCCTGAATGCTCATGTGGAGGCTGAAGCAGGAGTATCACTTCTCAGCTTCAGCTGAGGTTCAGGTGGTGGTTCTGCCTGGAAAACTGGACTTAGATTCCTTCACCTGTGCCTCAGTTCCTTACAGAATGAGTTGCTCGAATGTCCAGTTTTACTGTTCATATCACCAAATAATTCCAATAAAACAGATAAAAGTATCCAGCATATTATAGAATATTCTGTAGTATAGTCAGCAGTCTGCTCCAGTGATGTAATGCAATTGCAGGAGTGAAACAATCCATTTTCTTTCATTTTCAGAAATAGTATGCTCTACCCACTCATCCCTCAAACAGAACACACACACACACACATTATTTAAAAGCAGGAATGAAACAAAAGAGTCACAGTAAACCTAAAGAACCCACAAAAATGGTGTGTCCAAAATAATGTGCATTGCGTGTTGTGATGTGCTCAATGAATGCTTCATATCCTAGGATGCACAATGAATGTTCAGTTCCTAGGATGGACAGTAGGTAACGTTATTAGGAAAGTGACAAATCTTCTCAAAATTTTTGTATCCTGGTGCTGAAGCCTGGCGTCTGCATTCTGGCAAACTGAACAATTTGTTCGAATTAGTCAGTAAGCCAACAAGCTTTTTGTTTGTTTTGGTTTGGTTTGGTTTGGTTTGGTTTGGTTTGGTTTGGTTTGGTTTTTGCCTGAACGTCTTAGAGAAGAGCTATGATAAACAAACAAACAACATTCTGAGATGGACCCTCCATCCACTTCCTCTCAATCGTGGTAGCGACACTGCATGTGATAGGCAACAAGACCTGTAGAGCTGAAATGGGAGAGGGGAGAGAGAGAGATTTTCTATTAGTAGAGGACCATTTATGTAAAATCAGAAAGTTCAGTGAAGAAAGAAGTAACACTACTACAATATGTTTCAGTAGTTTATACCAGAGGTATATTCTTGCCGTCTTGAGAGCTGCAATCTCTTCCTGCCAAAACATAATCGGTGTATAGTAGAAACTTAGTTTTAGCTCAGACAGGATTGTTGGAATGCATTGTAGCAGGTCAGGATGCCTTTCAAGACTGTCCAGCAGCTTTAAAAGACCCAGGCTGCACCAGCCAGACTTCTGTCCAATGCATGCAGGCCACAGGGTATTGTTCAGATATTATGTTAACTACATTGGTTTTGATGTATTACTGAGCACCATTCAAGCTTCTAGCCTTTAAAGACTTAACAATGTTACTGGCTCTGTTCTTCTTGTAAGACTGTTAATCTACATTTGGTTTTATCACATAATTGATATCCAAGTTGTACCAAGACATGAGAGCCCAGACCAACACCACTTTTGATAGAACAAATCTGAATTCCTGGCTTTCCTCTCATGATAAGCAAATTAGAACCTGGGCAGGAATGTAAAGGTGTTCAGCCATGAGTGTCCCATTTTGGGTATAATAAAATAAAGTACAAGTAAATAAATACAGATGAAGTTGTCATGTTAAACAAATAGAAGCAAACTCAATTCTCGGTGGCTAACCACTGAGGTCTCTGAGATCAGAATTGGGGTTTGGTTAATGAGCTGCCACCTGGAACAAAACTCGCCACGTTTTCTGAACTGCAGTTATTCAGGCACTGTTTTCACCCTCATCCTAGTCATGCCCTTAAGTACAAGCTTCTTTCTTCTCATCAAAGGAAATCACTGCCATTCTTGGCAATGGTGGGAAATAATAACGTACATTTGATGAAGGACACCCAAGGCCTTTGTAAGGCATTTAGCTGCTTGAAGAGGGCAAGATGATGCTCGCTCCCCATCCATGACCAAGCCAAATGGACTGGCAGGAGACTCTTGTTTGAGTATTGGAAATAAGCTACCCGTCTTTGTTGCACCTGAGGTGATCCTTGTTGTTATGTGCCATCTCCATCTTATTGCAACCCTATGAATTTAAACCCTCCAGAATGCCATATCCATGACAGCCCTGCTTAGCTGTTCTAAATTCAAGCTTTCTTTGTGGAGTTGAAACATCTCTTGTTTAGTCTTCTGCCTCTTCTCCTGGTTTTGACTTTCCTTGGCACGATCATCTTCTCCAGTGGGTTGTACTTTCTCATGATGTGTGCTCCTGCGGAGCGGGGTTGCAAGGTTAGCTGAATAGCACATATATTGTAGCTGTATCCTCCAAGTAAGGAACATGTTGAGGGGGATGGACAGCTGGAGGGCTAGCATGGCTGTCCCAAGGGTCTTCCACTTGAGGTTGTCACCTCACTTTGCATAATGGAGGAGTTAGGTTGACCCTGGCTGGATTAAACAGACAAATATTAAAGAGGACTGCTTGGCATCTCTCCTGCCTGATAGGAGCAGGTTGAAGGAGAACCTTCGTGCTGAGGCAGAGATGACAGCAGCAAGACATTTTTTTCATTAAGGGGTGGCAACATATAGTTAAAAATCCCTCCACAGAATAGAAAATAGAATTCTTGCCCACAATCAGCTCCACTGTATAATATTATAGAAATTCTAAAATAAACTTAGTGGTTGGCTTTTATTTTATGTTTATGGCTTGAAGGGGAAATGGAACGTAACCCCCCCCCTTAAATATTAGTTCAGTATTCATTCAGAAAAAAGAGCTGTGCATTCAAATTGCTAGATGTTTCTTTTTATAAATATGAGTAGCTCCTTAATTATGAGCCATTATTGTAATATATGCTCCAATCAGCACAATATTTTATTTCAGGCCACTAAATAAATCTTTTAGACAAGAACAGAATACATCTAGGATTTTAGGCTGTAATTTTTTTAAAAAAAATATGTGTGGGATGGGTGCTTTTTTAAATATTACAACTGTGTGTGTGTGCATCTTATATCATATAATAGTCAGCAATAATTGGGTTGCATGTGGAAACCAATCTTCAATATCATTTCAAAGATTTTTAATTTATTTTATGGGTAGAATTTTTTTTTATTTCCTGAAAAAGTACTAGAATTAAAAGGTTGACCTGTGCAAACCGTTAGGATCATAATAATTAGATATAATGTGAAAATGCATGGATTCTTAAAGGGAGGGGGACTTTGCTGTATCCTATTTGATTCTTAGAACTACTCTGAAATGATAATTAATTAAATTCTGCAATTGTACTATAAGGAGAAATAAATGGAGAGTCCAAGATCTTGCTCAGGAGAGTTCAGCAGAAAGGTCTTCCTGGACTTTGATATATCCTCTATTTCTAGCTCTTCATTCTCATCTCGATTGTTCTCCAGTTCCTCAAACCTAAATCTCAGCTAATTGCACACTCCAGACTTCAATAGAGCACACCTTGGGCACATCAAAATATTTGGCCTCCTACTATCTGACCATTATCTAAAATGGCTTGATCCCACAGCTGGCCATATGTTCCAACTTTTATCCATAATCTGTTCTGTCTTCATGATCAATATGCAGGAGCAAGGAGATAACAATGGGTGTATTTTTATATGCAACCACCACTCCAAAATCAGAAGTGGCATATTAAAGGAAAGATGTTAATACTTGGTTTTACCAGGGGTATACTCTAGAATTTAGACTGGGTTCATTCTGCAGCCAAAAATCAGTCATGGATCAACATTTGAATCCAGAAGGGGGCAGAGGAAACTAGTCCCTGTACATTTCATGGTGGGCACTCTAACCTCCCTTTTTAGAAGGTATAATTGGGGTAAAATTGGAGGTCATCTTGGCATGGGACTTGTGGATTTCATTGAGCCCACCAGCCATCATGTTCTTTCATAACTTGAACATTATGGAGGCAGTTTGTGCAGAGGGTGGTGAATGCAGGCACAGTTCTCTTTTTGCTGATGAAGAGTATTGGAAACACTGGATTCTTTGGATTCTTTGAAAAGGGGCAGCATCACTACTGCATTGGTCTATCTCCTTCAGCTTAACAGACGAAGAACAAGAAGGTTACAAGTAACTAGGAAAACCTCCATTGCACACACACGTGTGCTCACTCATAATTCGCTGGAGCAAGAACAGGCACAAGCAGCAGCATACAAGGAATACCTTTCATGCAGGAAGTTTCTTTAGTAGTCACTTCACACATTCAGCTGTGAGTCCTGGTGTCTTGAATAATAAGGTGATTAGAAGTCAAGTGATAAATGGTGGTATGTTCAGTCTGGAGAAAGGATAGATGGAGAAAAGATAGATCTGTCAATCTCAATCTTGCCACGACTGTCAGTTTTTTTAATTCATTTTCTTCCAAATCACTTCTTCACAAAAATGCATTTTTATATCCATATGGAAATATGTAATGTGGAGGGCAATTTTTTTTCTTAATGGATGCCTTAGTTTTTGTGCGCATTTTAAATACATGTGTCCACTCCCATGAGTAGTTTATGACACTTTTTCTAATGTGCGTGTGTTTGCTTACATTGCCCTAAAGACAAACTGTATCAGAAAGCTCATTAAAAAATGGATCCTGGAATGAACGTTTGTCTTGGAGAGCAGAAAGTCTTTGAAGACACACTATTTAAAAGCAGCAGTAGCAGCAATTGAAAACCTCAACAAAGCATATGTCTAACCCATCCCTTTAGTTCACACATTCAACAGTGGGCCACTATACAATGAGTAATGAAACTATAACAAACCGAGAAAAGTGCTTTCTTACATGCAGATATGAATCCGTCTGTCTTTTTCTCTCCCTTCCTCTCTCACACACCCCTTTAGAGAGATGCTTTCAAAAACCTAAATAAAACCTCTATGGGAACATTCAGTAAAACACAGGAAGAAAATAAGCGATCATCAAAACAAGTATAATGGCAACATGGAATGTGATACAGAAGAAGGCCACTGAATCTATCTGATACCAATGCAACAGCCTCCCAATTGTATTTGTGGAGAAGGCAGTAAGAAAAGGTGGTGGGATGCTAAACTCACATAAAGTATACCTAGGCTGGATGAGGCAGAATGCTGGATCGAGCCATGTGGAATAGTTTTTAGGTTCTTCAGATAACTGGAGAAGATGGCTTCTTGCTGGTTTACTGATATCTCATCCTAATAGCAAGATGAAGACATGGTAGTAAAATAATAATAACATGGTAATAAAATACCAGAGTTTTTCATTAAGAAAACTGTGCACCTTCAGCTGCTACAAACTCATTTTCCTTCTCAATGTGGGGATACTCTGGAGAGACACATTAGCATATTTGAAAGTGCAAGAATGGGTGCTACAATTGACTGCTGGATATCAGAAAGAGGCTAGGAATGTGCCGTGCTGAGAATTCTGCTTAAGCCCGACAGGGCTCCACAGTGTTTCAGTTCCAGTAAGTGGCAGCTGAGTGTAGCAATTTTAATTTCTGTGAATAGCAAGGACTGTGTTTTTGCCCAAATATCCTCATCCTCATCATCCTCATCCTCCTCCTCATCATCATCTTTTTAAAATTTAGCCATGTTGTGAGTGGACAGGCTATGTCAAGTCTTCTCTCAAAGTTATTTCCTAACCTAGCATGGGAGAAATTGACTTGCATTGCTGTGTTCATCGGAATTTACAGAATGACAGGAAATACACATGACTGTATGCACTTTCTTGCAGATAAGAACAGCCACATTCAAGTAGTGTGAATTCCTCTGAGAAAAAGAACAAATAAACAAATCTAGTTCAGTCATTCACATGAACATCTGAAGGTAGACAAGTGTGTACTGGGATGGGGGCTGTACATGTTAACCCCATTCCCCAAATATATTCTGGCCTGTTGACCTCACCTCTTCAGTTTAGATCTCGCTGAGTTGAACCAATAAGGTTCTGAAAGGGTTTTATTTTTTTTCTCATATTTCCATAGATTAGTGTCAGTGCAACATAGTGCCACAAGGATGGTGGCTGGATTGCAGGGAAAGCCATATGAGGCGCGACTGAGGGAGCTGGGTCTTTTCAGCCTGGAGGATACTCCAAGGGGATTTGTTGGTGACATATAGGTATGTGAGGAGGTGTCACACAGAGGTGGGTAGAGGCCTGTTCTCCCCTGCAGAGCAGGGCAGGACACCTTCCAACAGAGCCAAGCTCAGGGAACCAAGGTTCAATTTGGATGCCAGGAAGTACTTCCTGACAGTTAGAACCCCCAGAGTATGGAATGAACTTCCACGGGAGGTGGTTGAAGCCCCATTGGTGCGGGTGTTCAAGGGTAGACTGGATGTGCACATGGTATGCATGTCATGAGCAGAGCCAGCTAGAGCCAGGGGTCAGACTAGATGACCTGGGAGACCCTTTCTGACTTGCTCTATTTCTATGTTTCTAACTCCCCATATGATCAAGATATCTGATAAGGCAGAGGTAGTGTCAGTGCTTGCACAGGAAGTTCTGGTCCCATTCAAAATGACCCACCTTTCAGACCTTGCTAGTTCAACATAGGTTTGGCATGACGGAGTGGGAGGTAATTGTATCCAATCAAGGAGGGAAGATCTTTTAATCCTGCCCAGGACAAGCTAGAAGCCTTTAAGCAAATACCAGAATGTTTGCAGAATATTAGCACATGGGAGTAGCTGTTGCCATAAATATTGTGGCTGTTTCTCTAACAAAAAGTCTATTGAACATATGTAGCAACAGTTTCTTCTTTCAGAAATAATATGCACATTTCTGTATGTGTCCTTTTCTGCCAGAATTCTCAAGCTATGCATAGGTGGACAATGTATTTAAAATATGATGTATTAAATGCCCATATCCTCAAGTATGACTGAAATGAGGGGACAACTTAGCAGAGTTGGAGTATGCCCAATAAATGTTTCAGGGATGTTTATTTCTTAAACCCATTCCTAAATCTACAACTGCCAGTGTTGGTAGTGAAATATTAAAGTTTATAGTCTATCTCTAGTGTGCTTCTTGTCACCATCAATTATTTGTTAGTATAGCCAATCATGAAGCTAAGCCATTGGAATCTACCTCCAATCTACTCTTTTCAAAACTAATTGGTTATTACTTACTTGCAAAATGAGATGTTTAAATGTGTATACTTCTGCCCAGTCCCTTAATGATGTCTTGTGCCAGGTGTGTGTGTGTGTGGATTCTGACAACTATCAGATTGTGTGTGTGCGTGTGCATGCACGTGTAATGGGAATACTATCAACCTAGATGGGTCTGAAAGCCAACACTGATTGATTTACACTGTTTGATGTATTATAAATCACACAGGCATAAAAATCACAGTGAAACTTCCATTAAACTTCTGAGGCAAAAAGGATCCATAAATAAAACAGAACGGAATGCCAGCACAGCTGTGATATGCTGTTTCTTTATCTTTTAAAACTTAAATTTAAGTTTGTTGCCAGGATCAGTTTAACAAGTTTTTGTTTTAGTTTATCAAAAAAGTGAGAAATAAACACTTTCTCATGGATCAATCTTTTCCAAGAACTTCTGTTCTGAAACCAAATATTTTCTCAGCTCAGCAGAGTTTTTTCAGGCATTTATTATTGGCCTTCATTTATTATCATTAAGTCAGTCATTGTGCAGATATGAAAAGATTTCCATCTAATGTAATAGCCGCTGTCTCATTCTAACATTTCATAAGTGCCAGAACTCGAAAAGGGCTTCAAATAGTTGGTGTCAGGGTGCAGTGGGAAACCTGCTGCGATGCCATCCTGAGTTCCTTTGATGCAGCAAACAAGGGCTGGCCCTAATAAGGACTGACCCTTGAGAACACCTCAGGCCAGTCCTCTCCCAGGTGTGTTGGCTGCCTGCTGAAGTCCAGGCTCAGTTCAAAGTGCTGTTGTTGACATGCAAAGCCCTAAACAGCTTGGGGCAGGTTACCAGAGGAAATTCCTGTCTCCATAAGCCTTTTTTTAAATTATTATTTTCCAGGCACTATGGGTGGCTAAACTGGTGCTTAACATTGCTTTTATCTTTGATCGCTTCATGTCCTGCTCTTTTATCTCTGTCATTAACTGTCAGGTTTTTGTGCTGTCTAACATTGTTTTTACTGTATTACTAGTTTGTTCTATTGTTGTTGGTTTTATTGTAAACCGCTCAGAGTACCCCTGGACTATGGGGCAATATACAAATGCAAGTATACAGGAAATAATCAATAAATAATTGATGCAAATATAAGAATAGCCATAACCACAGCCAGAGCCAACCAAATGATTATATATATATTCCTTTAGAATTGCCCAGCAACCAATCTTTGCCAGGCTATTGTCTCATGCATTCCAAACACAATTCAAAGCTTTAAAGCAAAACAATGAAAAATACAGTAGAAAAAGACTGAGGTAAAATCTGTAGCCAAGGATAAAGACCAACAAAGAGCAGTTCTTATAATTGAACATATATCCCCATGTGCTTTGCACCAGCCCTACAATTTGAAATATTTATGGCGTGCATGTGCATATTCCTTACATATTAGATGTGCCCGGTTGGCATGTAACTGGATGCGTCTTTTACCTCTTTATTTCAGATGGAAGTGTTGCATAATTAGAATACACAGACAAATGGAAATCACAACTATGGAATGCACGCCCTAGAGAGGTCCGCCTGGCGCCGTCATTACATGTTTTTCGGCCCCAGGTCAAGACCTTTTTATTTGGCCAATATTGTAACACATAGTAATTTAATGTATTTTAAATGATGTTCAGTGTGGAATAGTTAATTTATATTATTTTATTGTAGTTTGAAATAATGTTGCAAGACAACAGTAAGGGATGAGATACAAATTTTTGAATGAATGAATGAATAATAAACAAATAAGAATTTCCCAGATGACACAGCAATGCCGGCTGTTCATTGGATGTGCAATGGTGACCATAAACCCAGTTGTGCACATTGTCTCTCCTTGTCTCATCATGTTTGTGTTTGCCATTCAGATTTTGAATGCCCCACAGATTAGATCAGGCGAGAAGTAGCTGAACAGAAACTTGCATGCAGATAGTTAACTCTTATCTCAGCACTTTCCCCACAAGAATCTATGCTGGTTTCTTCCCATAGATGCAATCTTGGCCAAATCTTTGTATTGAAGAACACAATGCAGATGATGTACTTAACTAAAAATCATTTTCATTTGAGTATAAATACTATACTTCCGAAGCTGATGCTGATTGTTTCCCTTTTTTTCATTCACCCATCCTTTAAAAAAATCCCATAAAATCACAATATACTCAGACTCTTCCATTACATGTTAACCTCCTAAAATAAGGTATAAGATCCTCATATCAGCTTCATTGGTAGCATTAAGTTATGACCCGGCATACTTTATTGCTTAATTAATCTATGCCTTGGGTGTGCTGGCAGGCAAGACGCTGCAAACTGGCTATCCGGCTAGCTGGTCGGTGTATATTAATGGAGCTTTAAACCATACTCCAGAGTGTTTTAATGGTCTTAATGCTATTGTAATAGGGCCATTAAACTGAACATTTTATTTTATACTAGTGACCAAATATCTTTAAATAATTTGATTTTAACCAGTATTTCCAATGTAGAAAGCAGCTTAGAGACATGTGGACAACAGCCATTCTTGTGAGGCCAATCCATTTAAAGTTCAAGCACTTTGAGTGCTGCCTTTCCCATCACCCTTCAGAATATGTCATGTTCATCACCAGGATTGGGGTTTCACAGGTGCTCTGCCTTCATGGAAGTTTCAAAGCCCCTTCAAGCAGGGAAGCTGAAAGAAAGTGGAGGGAAGACCCTACATTTAATGCCAAGCTTTGCACTTCAGTTTTCCCTGTTTACCACGGACAACACTTCTCCATGTCAAATTACTATCACCCTTAACATTTAACATTTTGAACATGTTTAAACACATGTACTATGTTTTCCTAATTAGGTGTTTTTTCAAGACCCAATTTCCTCCCCAGGGATTCTTAGAGCCAAACTATATATAGCATTAACTCCTCAGTGTCGTATTTTAGTTCACTCTAGTGTAAGTGTTCATGGCAGTTCAGTTCAGAGAAAGATTGCCACACTCAGAGAGGAGGGTTAAAACTCCCCTCTTCATCTCCCCCAACTCGCCCATGGGATTTAAGGAGGGGGAGATGACACAGGAGACTGTTTTACAAGTGTTCAGTGTCCATTCTAACTGCCTGAAATCAGGCAGTGTGCGGCTATATTCACAGGCTTGGTGCTATTTGCACTAGCACAGATAAACCTGCAACTAGTTCTAATAATCATCCAAGCAGACATAAATCCATGCTGCTAGCTATATCCCCAGTCAGTACCTGTATTTCATACATATTTTGTGATTAGGTGAATAAAGCTTGTTTGGTACAACATGTTTTTAAGGAATGCATGGAGGCTGTATGCATTGCTAAGAGATTTGTCCTCTATGCATCCCTTTGTGCATGGACAGATGGGTGAATAGCTCTTTATTCCTACATGTTTTGGGTTAAGACAACAGATTCTTATTTCAGACTGTTTCGCTTTCAAAAATAGTGCTGTCCGATACCCACAAATGAAAAGACACTCAGATATGAACTTGAGCAGATTGCCCCCGACCCCTTTGGTCCAGTTGTCAGAAAATTCTTGTGTGTCACAAAAATGCTGTGCAGTTTGCTAGATGTTTTGAGCCAAAGTCAATGTCACTGGCCATGCCAGTCAGGTGAGATTGAATGGAAAGGGACAAAAGGGTGGAAGGTTGATGAAAGGGAAGGGGAAGGGGAACAAATTGGGTGCAGGAGGGAGGGTCTTCAGTTTGACTCGGAAATTAGCCTGTTTAGGAAGTAGCTTGGCTTATAGGCAAAACAGGTCTGAAAAAGAAAGTGTTTGCTATGTTCCAGTTGTTTCATAAACTACCAGACTTCAGACCCAACCCTCATCCCTTAAATCAGAATTTAGAAATCCAAAGTTAACAGCCATTTAAAAGAAGATAAGGATAATACTTTGGAGAGTGCTGGTGATGATGATGATATGCTGACTATGATACTTGGATCTTTCATTAATCCATCCTTAGATTTTTCAGATTAAAATTGAATGCAGTATGCCAGGAAATGTAAAAGTCCTTAAAAATGCAGTTTTTCATTATGTCAGCTTTGGAGAAAGACACATAGCAGAGGGAGAAATTTATTTCTGGACTATGTTTGTGTGTGTGTGCACTCATGGAATTTCAAAGTAAGCTACAATTTTATGACCAAGTTAATGCAAACCCTCAAAGAGATCCCTTACAAATTGACTTGCTCACAGACTTTTAAATATAGTTGTGTGACTCATATCCTAATTGAAGGAGTCATGATATCTCCATTTAGTGAGAAAACTGCTGCATTGGTCCAGTTCACATTCAGGATGATTTTATAACATTGCCCAAACCCTGAAATGAACTTTGCTGAAGAAAGAACACACATATTCTTAAAGATGAGTATAAAACACCCATGTGTGTGAGAGAGAGAGACCACAGTGAGACTATTAGGAGTTTAAAACCAGCTTATCTGTTAAAGTGCTATTCTGTTTAAATTGAAGGAATAATACTAAATATGAGTGTTAAATATTGCCTCTGCATTCCTGGCAGAAATATTAAGGCTTTGAGTTCAGTTTTGCACCCACCCACTCTCCTTTTTGTTAAAAGACAGTCCTATTCAAGCTGTGAAATGAAATTTGAGTGTTAAATTCTTTGCCAGGGCTGGGAATCTGTATGGTATAAGCACGTCCAACTAAATGCTCTATAAGCCGACAAGTACCACTTTTAGGCACTCAAGGCTCCAGCTTATTTTCATAACTCCTCAGGCTGTTGTTGCACTTCAAAATTGAAACTGCAAAATTAAACACACACTAGGTATTTCCAAGAATTTGGGCCATTGCTTATTCCAAGCAGTGTGCCAGATTTTAAAGTATGTTTATTGCTAAGGCAGAGGTGTTATGCAGCAGCAAAGAAAAACGTAGGACACTATACCTCTCTAATGAAAGATAATCTATAAAACATCCTGTCCTGTGGGAAGAACAACAGCAAGAACAAGAATAACAACAAATGGAATGTTATAACCTATAAAGTTTGCTAGCTAAAATCAGCAATGTTTTACATGTCTCCATTAATTGGGGCATTCCAATTCAGTAGGAAATTGCCATAGTCCGGTGTTGATGTAAAAAAAAACCATCCCAGTACGCGCTTGCTCGTTTGCTTGCTTGCTTTTTATGGCCTCGGGAAATTTGATATGGCTGGGGAAAACGCAAAGGCAGACCACATGAAATGAATGCATAATATTCCACAGGTTCTGTCTCTGGTTACTTGATTTCAGTCCATACCTGGACCTCTCTCTCCTGGGGAAGACCTGCAGAGCTGGCTGTGCAGAACATTGAACCGATTGCCTGTTAGTACAAGACTTCTCCTTATAGCCTCATAACTCTATAATCTGCAGGGCTTGACCCTTTCGATTCAGTAGTTTTATGCTTAAGAGCTAAACTAGAAGATACATTAAACACATAGCATGCTTTTGAGCCTCATATTATTTTTGCTCTCCTCTGCCTTTTCTTTTGAGTAAACATTGTTGCTACTTGCCATCACATTGGCCCCAACTTATGGCAACCCTATCAATGGGTGCCCTCCAAAATGTACTCTCCTTGATAGCCTTACTCAGCTCTTGTAAATTAAGGACTGGGACATCTTTTATGGACTCAATCTATTTAACATTAGATCTTCCATTTTTTTCCTTCTGCCCTTGACTTTCCATAACATGATTGACTTTTCCAGTGATTCTCCTTTTCATAATGTACCCAACCTATGACAGCTTCAGGCTTATCCTTTTTTGCTTCTGGAGAAAGTTCTGGCTTGAGGTAACCTACAGGGTCCCATTCTGGATTGTAACCACTATGCAGGCGTCCTAATGTATTTTTTCTTTGTCTTCATGGTGGGGGTATTTAGATGGAAAATTACTTGGTGGGACAGCTGAAACCTTCCATGTGTGGTGGTTCCAGTCCAAATCAAGGCTCCGCAGAAGCATGCTACATAAACTTTAGTCCTAAGGATTGACTCCCTCAGTGGAAGGAAAGAAAATCAATGAGGCACCTTGATTTATGCAAAAGAGCTCTGTGCACCCACAGGAGACCAAACCTGTGTAAAAGTTCAGCCAAATTCTGAGTCTTTGGTTTGAAGTATATTAACAGTCTTGCTGTTAATATACTCACCCCAATGCAATGTAGGCTGTGAGAGCCCTAATTTATTCATGGCTTAAAGCAAGCATGGGCCATTTTTCCGCCCTTCCCCCAGATGTTTAGACTTGGCCTTGACAACACTAGCTGGGTTGAGGGTAATTGTAGGCCTATCCCTGGCTATGAATTTAGAAGGACCATGCTCCTGTTCACCCACCTTCTTACTTCCAAGCCCTTTTCCTATTCATCCACGTGCTTATCACCCAGCTGATGCTCTTGCCCCTAGAATGAAGCCTCTCTTCCTCACCTTCTGTCTGCTACAGTGAGTGTTGAAGGTGAAGACTGACCTTCTTTTCCCTCTTTTTTAAAAGGGATTAAGATGGCCAGGCTGGAAGGGGTTTAAAAAGCTCCAGGAGTTGGAGAATGGCTTGCATCCCATTGAAGCTTTATTGTGAAGGAACACTGTGGTTCAGTAGGTCTAATTTAAATTGGAACAGTTTAGAATAATCTGAAATTTTTATGATTCAAGGGAAGGGAAAATATTTATTTTTACCTGAACTAAACATTTTTAAAATATAAATTTAGAATGCGGATCTTCTGTATCTGTGTCTAGGCTTTCACATTTATGTATCTGATTGTAGTATTTGGCATCATTTTAGACGGTTGACTCCTTCTTCAGGTCCTTTGCAGAGCTGATAAATGTTTAAATTCCTTTATTGACTAGATCACAAGTGAATGTTGCAGGTCCCTTATGTTTGCTAGAAACCAAGTATATCCCTGACAGTGGGGTATTCTTGTCTTTGGGTTGGTATTTACCCAATGGTAAACACGTCCCTCCCCATAACAATCTGCTGTATGAAATCATCCTCAGCCATTGAATCCAGGCAGACTTAAATACCTTTTGTTCTGAAATTGACTGTGAGGATGTACTTGGACTGAATTCAGATGAAAGAGCTGTATCTCCCAGGGGAGTATAGAATTAACATTCCATGCATGGAGGAAGCCATGCAGGCAAGTTGTAGTAGGTATCTTTTTCAACAACAACAACAGCAACAACAACAACATAATGCAAGAAGGAGTATCATGCTTGGAAAACCTTAGGAGAATGCTTTACCTACACAGACTGTGCCGATTTGTGGATATGGAGTAAATTTTCCAGCTAAGTGTGTTCCTTCAAGAGTTTCCTTCCTTTGGATTTACACCAGTGGATTTACACAATTTCATTTTAAAATTGTGGTGGTCAATTGTGGTATCATACAGAGTGAACAGAAGTTTAAAAATGCAATAAACAGAGAGATCAGGCTATGTATATAATAACTTTATTGAGTCAGAGATCTTTTTTCTTATCTTTTAATCCTGGCTATGCCTGAGCTGCTTGGGCGATTCTTACAGGTAAATAATCAATTTATAAGCATTGCTTTTTTAATTCCCTTTTTTAAAATAAGTGGATGTATGGGGGTGCTTTTTGTGGAAGTAGATGTACAATACACGTTATTACCAACATTCTGGAATTTGTTCTGGAATTCCAGTGTGATAGAGAGAACCCAGAACAATGCTGTTGCATTGTTGGAACAATTAGGTAGTGGCACAGATGGAACTGACTAATTACATCTATGTGTATATTCTCTAAAATGTATCCCATCAGTAGGAAACTTTGGACCTCCAGGTGTTTGGGATTACAGTTCCCATAATCCATTATCACTGATTCTGCTGCCTTGGAATGCTGGACAATTTGTAGTCCAAGACATACGGAGGACACTAGGTTGCCACAATGATGCAAAATGTTTAACTGTGCTGGTGAGGATGAGGTATGAAAAATAACCAGGAAATCTCCCGTAAAGCAATACTATTTCTCATTCACTCAACAGGAAGTTCCACTGTGCAATGTAAATATATGGACAACAGCCTAAAATGCATTTCACAGTGCATATGATTCATAAGAAAGTTCCATTAAGTTCAGTTGGGCTCACTGGCAGGAATCTGTATAAAGGACCACAAATTTAATCTTTGTTATTGAATCCCAGCTAAATCCAAAAGCGAGCCTCTCACCATTCCTGACTTTCTCCCATTCTCCAACACTGACACCTGAAATGGCCCCTAAAGCTAACCTATTATTTTCCTTGCACAAATGGATGACAAGAGTGAATGGCAAGGACAGAAAGCAAAACAAAACCAAGCGACCCTAGGAAACATAAGAATTGCTCCCTAGCCTTTTCTTTCTTTTTACAGTGACACCTTTTATAGTAACCACTTTATGATCGTGTTTGGATTGTTAAGCCCAGATAAAACAGAGGGCACTGTCTGAAGATAAAGTTAAGGACAAGAACAAACCCCCTTTTTCCTTTTTTAAAGTTCACCTTCCACAGGTGCTGGTTTTAAGTGTGTCGGATGTTATCCAGAGTTTTCAAAAGGGCAAAGAGGTGAGCAAGGAACCGTCAAGCTGCTGGCATCTTAAGCACCTGATACTGGCTTCTTGTATGAGTTCAGCTGCCTGTAAAAATGCAGAGAAAAGTATGAAACCTCTTGAAGACAGAGTCTCCCTCCCAGGTTGCTTCTTAACACTATTGGCAAGACTTATGCCTTGAGGATTAAACGGAGGTTTACATCTGTGTGTTCTGAAGCAGAGATGTGTCTGTGGGACAATTCAATCTCTTGGCACATCACTTGATTCCTCTTCCACACGACACGGAGGAGAACAAACATGAAAAAAGGGGTTTTGCTGAATAAGATGTCACCCACGATCCTCTGGCACTTCTGGCACAGAAGTGAGCACAATGGCCCATTCATTACGCAGGACAGGACAGTCTAGTTTCCCATTTGTGTTTAAGCCTCCATGTAGTTTATTTGTTCACAAATAAATACGTATAATCGTCAAATGGGGCTCCACTGAAATTGCTACACAGGCATTACTCCACAGATACCAGAACATCTTTTTAATAAGGGTTTGTCCAAGTGTAATACGGGTTAATATTTCTCTTACCTACATTTTTGGCAATATCCAGTTTTGGGGAGGAGGTTATAGTATGGATCAACCAAGTATTAGAATACTCTTTGATGCACACATTCTTTTAAAATATTTACCTTATGCATGGAAAATAATGGAAAGAAAATGTAAATAGAAGTTCTGTACCTGTTGAAAACTAAAAAAAAAAAAATGATAATGTGACACTGGGAAAAAACAAAAATCCCCTCTATTCCTTTAATACAATGATTGAAGACTACCTGTGTTTTTAACATTTGAATGGGTAGCTCTTAGATGGTACCTGCAAATATGCTGGTTTGATGTTTATGTGTAAGTTTATTTATTGATAGCTATGATTTTTTATACACACACACACACACACACACAGAGAGAGAGAGAGAGAGAGAGAGAGAGAGAGAGAGAGAGAGATGCAAACACCTTCATTTCATATACACCTATGCATTATATGTCATGCAAAAACCAGCATTGTGTTCTCAAAAGCACAGAGACTGGAGGGAGAAGAAACCATAGGATCTCATAGTCATAGATGAGGATCATATCATGTGACATTGATCTCTTTCAGTGCACTCCTGTTACACTTAAACACACACTCACAAACATGCATCCACACAGGGCTTCAGGGTTGTTTCACTCACATATTTCTATTCCTTTTAGGAATGCAACATCATGAATGTGTTTCCATGTGCAAGACAGAAGTTGCACATTGTGTTTCCTCACCATGCCCAGGCCAGGATTCAGTCCAGATATTCAGCAGTCATCAAGAAAATGGGGAAAAGTCAAAATATTCTCCATAGCACATTTTCTGAGAGGCTAGAGTATGAACATACCCATTTAGGAGGGCATTTATGCATCTTGTGGAAAATGCACATTTTCACAAGTGGAAGTTTGAACAAATTCACTTTTAAGAAATTGCACAGGAGTGCAAGTTTGGGGCATTAAAAATAGTCTGTTCCTGATGGCATGAAAGGGACCTGATGAATGAGAAACACAGAATGGACTCCACTCTGGGTGAAAGGGCAGCAGGAGAGTCGTGCAAAGGAAGGGCTCCTATGGCCAGCAACCCATGTGCTCTTAGATCATCATCATCTTCCAACGTGTACAAATATATTTCTTTACAGCAACAGAGTCTGATCTTTACATGGGATTACTGGGGTAATTTAATCTTTCTGAATATTGCCAAGCTGAAATCGTATAAATGTTAACTAACAGTTTCCAGAGATCAAAGCAATCAACTTGAATAATTTATTTACATGCAACATTGAAAAAAGACAGTTTTCATTACCATAAGGCTAGGATTTAGATTTCCTCAGATAATTGCCCCTCTGGAGAATTAAAGTGTCTGTCTTGACCTATTTCTTTTTCCACCCAAGGGGGAAGAACCCGTTGACCTTCTAGTTTCTACCAGCACTTTCCTTCCTCACTCTCTGATCAAAGAGACATTTTCAACTCAGAGGCACATTTAAGGTTTCTGTTGTTAGTCACCAGTTTTAATGCTGAGGTCTAGCATGGCATGGCAGTTAGAGTGTTGCACTGGGGATCCAGTAAATCAAATCTGGCCATAAAGCTCACTGGATAATCTTGGACCACTTTCTTATTCTCAGCCTAGCATCCCTTACAGGGTTGTTGTTGTGAGGAGAAAATAGAGTGGGGGGGGAAGACTAATTAAAACATGGTGTGTTCTTTGCAAGAGGAAAAAAAGTGTGCTAAAATGTAATTTATATTATTATTAATATTATCATTATTATTATATTTCTAGCATGACCTATTAGTCACATGGTTCCCTGGATGGGTTACATGATAACGATAATGATAAATGGCATGCCATTAAAAAAAGAAATACCGTTGGTCTGTTGTATTGTCCAAACGCAGTTGTGCCATTTCATTGTAGCATGTAAACAGGAACAACGGTTTGTTCTATGATTTTTCCATACCAGCATGGCTTGCTGTGTTTGATCATTGCTTCCACTCTCCTGATATGTGATTGCCACTGAATCACAGCAGCCTTCTCCTGCTTGGTCTGCCCAAGTCCTGAGAGACTGTTCCCTTCCCCTTCTGAGTTTACCTGCTTATCTATGGGGCTTCCCAGCTGCTCCGGCAATGCTCATTCAATGAAAACAAACAGGTTTACTGTGATTCCCTTTTTCCCCTCTGTGTTTACAGGATTCCAAGTGAGATTTTAATTCACCAAAATTCCACACCATCCTTAGACATGAACCACACCCTTATCTTTTTCAATTTCAAATTCCCTTCAGAAAACACCAATAATTAACACAAAAAATATGTTCTGGACGTTTGGGGTGAATGTGATGTGTGTGTATATCTAGATAGATAGATAGATAGATAGATAGATAGATAGATAGATAGATAGATAGCATTTCATTTCAGTAGTACCCAACAGTCACAGTTCTCTGGGTGGTTCACAAAAAGGCATGCTCTAAACATGAGCTTAAAAAAGGGAAAGGTTTTAAAGGACCAAATAAAGTGGGACCTTTAACTGAACCACCAGATGAATAAACAGAAAATGCCATCAGGCACACGTTATACAAACACAGCTACAAAACTTGGGTTTTATACTGGAACCACATATGGAAATATAGGGTGATTTATGAGGCCACACTTCCTACCAGACCCTAGTAAGCTGTAGATCTCATTCTTTGTTTTAGAAGTTCACACCCTTTTCTAGAGAGAATCACAAATAGAGACCCAGCATGCCATATTGGTTAGTATGCTGGGCTGGAACATGGGAGATCTGGAACAACTTGAGCCTGAAGTACCCTGGTTGACTTTAGGCTAGTCACTCACTCTCAGCCTCACAAACCTTACTTACTTACTTATTTATTTATGAAGCTTCTATGCTGCCCCATTCGCTGAAGCCTCGGGGCGGCTCACAACAATAAATAAATAATCGTAATATAAAAAAAATACAATTTGAGATGATCTGGCCAGAAATATAAATTAAATAAATAATATTAACAATTAAAATGACGTTTAAATAAAAAGGTCTTTATTTGTATTTCGGCGCCAGGCGGACCTCTCTGGAGAGCGCATTCCATAGATTGGGTGCCACCACAGAGAAAGCCCTCCTCCGAGTACTTACCCTCCTAATATCCTTCACAGAGGGTTCCCAGAGATCTCAAGGGGTAGGCTGGCATATATGGATGTAAGCGCTCCTTCAGGTAACCAGGACCCAAGCCGTTAAGGGCTTTATAGGTCATAACCAACACCTTGAATTGGGCCTGGACTTCAATGGGAAGCCAGTGAAGCTGACGGAGGACTGGAGTCATGTGAACATAATGCCCAGTCCCCGTCAGAAGCCTGGCAGCTCTATTTTGAACCAATTGAAGTATCCGGACCATCTTCAAGGGCAGCCCGACGTGGAGCGCGTTACAGAAGTCAAGTCAGGAAGTCACCAACGTGTGTGTCACTGTCGCCAGGCAGTCGTTCTCCAGGTAGGGGCGCAGCTGATGGATCAGCCGAAGCTGAAAGAAAGCGCTCCTTGCCACCGCTGTCACCTGAGCTTCCAGTGAAAGCTCTGGGTCGAGGAGCACTCCCGAGCTGCGGAACTTGTCCCTAAGAGGGAGTGCAACCCCATTCAGGACTAGGTTCAGGTCCCCTTCCCCGAAGCCCAGTCCATGAACCAACAGGACCTCCGTCTTGTCTGGATTGAGCTTCAGCCCTTGCAGGGCTGTTGTAAAAAGAAAATGAAAGAAGAAAGAGGACATGTAAGTAGGTTCCCTAGGTTCTTTGCAAGAGAAGGGGTAGAATATAAATATAGTAAATAACGAAATATCCAAAAATGTTGCATTGTATTCATGGATGGAAAATTTGTTTCTGTCTTAAAACAAAAATAGTAGGTGATATTTGGAAGCGGGTAGCCCAGTGACCTTCTCTTTCTAGGGTTTCTTTTTTCAGTTTTTTTCCTAGGGTTTCTCTAGATTGTTTTGTTTTTTTCCCTAAGAAAAAGGGTCTTTTGAAACATATTGGCTCTGTTCTGGTGTAGTTCTGTCTTGAAAGAAAAGAAGTGTGCTTGTGTGTGTGTATGTGAGCGAGTGTGTGAGTGTGCCTGTACTAAATTCCATATTCCCATGAAACATGCTTGCTATAGGCAAGCACTGGAATGAAGCTCTAAGAGAGCATTGTAACATAATATGTATAAATAATTTACATTTCATATCATAAATTTTAATTTACTGCTGAATATCTTACTAATCTGAGAGGATGCTAAGTAACCTCTGCAAGGCATTGGGATGTACAAAATCTGGCATTAGTGTCATTGAACATCTTTATCAGTGTTCCATGGTATTCCATCTTCATGAGCCGTAAACAGGGCAGACCAGGGGCCTAATCTGCTCTGGGTTTTATCTCCACAGTGAACTCCTCAAGTTTTACTTCCATAGAGGAGTTAAACTGCTCTTCAGGTATGTCCTTGATATGGCCATAAGGAATGCAAGAAAAGGTTTTAGCACTTATATTTGCTAGTCTGGAAAGTGCTAATAATCTCATCTGAAAAAAAAGTGTCAACATGGTAAGGAAAAGCAGTCCAAAAGATATCAAAGAAAAAAAACCTGGACTTGAGGTATCTATGAGAATTCTCTGTTTGTATGTGATTGAGTCTGTCTTTTATCCTTTTCTCTTGATGTGTCAAGAACTATCAGCACTAGATCTCTGGCACTGGATATATTTAGGGAATACAGCCTGAGTACAATTCACTGTGTCAACTCTTCTCCTTTGAAATCTACAGATTTCCTGAGTTTGAAGCAGCTTCCCCAGCCCTTTACTTTCCTCTGACCTTCTGTTTGTGATGGGTCACTGTCTTTAGCTTCCCCTGTTATAAATTCCTTCTTCCTATTAAGTGTTTCTATTCCTACTAGAACATTATTGCTCATGATCACAACACTTGCTTCAATAAAGATGTATTGTTTCATGAGCATGCTGGATCAGACCAAAGGTTCTTCCAGTCCAACTTTCCATATGGCTTTTCACATTCCATAGACCAGCACTCAGTAGACACCGTGGCAAACCAGCTGCTCACAGGATGCCTCAAGCAGGGTGGGTGCAAGACCTCCTCCTGCCCAAGCTCCTCCGCAACTGGGGTGTGCAGGCAGGCCTTCTCAGGTGAAGGAGGGAGCACACAGCCAGCAAGGCTTGTAGCCACTGATTGGCCCCCTCTTCCTCCATGAATCTGTCCAATCTGTCCATCCAGATTGGTGGCCATCACCACTTCCTGTGGCAGTGACTTCCATGGTCTAACTCTATGCTGAGTGAAGAAGTACTTCCTTTCATCTGGCCTGAACTTCCCAACACTAAGTTTCATAGGATGACCTGCAAAGCAAGTGTTCTGGGAGTGGAGGTTGAAGTGCCTCCCCCACACCACGCATTATTTTAAACACTTCTATGATGTCTCCCCTTACTCACCTTTTCTCTAAGCTGAACAGTCCCAGCTGGTGCAGCCCCTGCTCCCAGGGGAGCCACTTCAGGTCCCTGACCATTGTCATTTCTCTTCTCTGTACCTTTTGCAACTCAGTAATGTCCTTTTGCAGGTAAGGCAACCAGAACTGAACACCGTATTCTCAGTGCAGTCTCATCAAAGATTTGTATAAAGGGAATACTATTTTGGCAATTCAATATCTGCCTCGAGTAAATATCTCTGTGTCTGGCTTTGTAGGCAGACCCATTACTGCTTCTCTTCTCTTCTCTTCTCTTCTCTTCTCTTCTCTTCTCTTCTCTTCTCTGTCCTATTCACCTTGTTCACATCCTCTTATTTACTTGCTTGTCTCTTGCTCCCACTTTCTCACCATTTCTCTTCCTTGTTAGGAATTATGAGAGGTGGCAATGGCAGTGAGCAATTAGACTCACTGCAGAGAAGGGCCACTGATGAGGTCTTGCCCAAAGGCTTTCCCTAACCTGGAAATAGCCCTGCATTCAAGGAAGCCTGGAGCTCCGCACATGCATAAGATGATAGTATCCCATTCCACTGCAAAAGAAGTGAAACAATTTTCTATCCCTATTTCATTTGGTCTTCCAGACTAGGCAGGTTGTGGGTTCTGAGCTAGTTAATTATGAGCTTCAATAACAGCTTTACTCACTGCTCAGGATAGTTGTGAAATTTCAGGACCCTGTTTAGGACTGCTCACTGTGACCTGATACGCCAGGACCACAATCTTGAAGAAACAGTCTCTCCCTAACGGGCCAAGGGGGTGTGTAACTCTTCTTCTGCTATTTTCCATAATGCATCCCTAATTTCAATTGCTGCTTTGAATACAGCCCTCCGAGATATTAGTAGAAATAATGTGATTAAAGAAAAGAGCCATCCATCTTCAAAAGCTCCCCCGTCACGGAGGTATAAGCTATGTTTCAAAGGGGAAAAAATCAAGTTAGATTTAAGGGAGTCGTAGTTCACCTGACAGGAAATAAAACCGTAACAAGTGGTTTTAATTGCTAATGTATTTGTAGTAACAGGGCAATTGAGGCAATTGTGCTATCAATAATTACTGAGATATGGCCAAGGAATAGAGCACAAGTCTGGCTGTTTCCAGCCAAATGGAGATCCAGTAATTGTCTGCTGTATCCAATTGTAAAGTATAATGTCTTCTGAAGGTTTAGGTTTATGAGAGTGGTTCATTATGGGCGCCAAACAATGCTGTAGTTCACTATTGTTTCTCCTCTGAGTGGATAGCAAGTGCTGCAGCTGAAATTGGGCTCAAGGGAGCTCGTGTCTACCAGTTGGTTAACCTTGTGACATTCCACTAAAAAGCACCAGCATCGGGTTTTTTGCAATACATAATACATGAACTCCCCTGATTGTTTAGCATTGATCAGCACTTGAATAAATTGAGTCGCTGTCATATTAACATAAGCAGCAGTGCTTTGGTGGAGATGGTGCTTATATGTATATATGTGCACCATTGTAGTGGATCGAGTGGTTTAGGGCTTTCTTCTGAAACAGAAAGTCAATTTAAATGGCAGCGGGGTAAGAAATCCCTTGCAAAAGATGAGAAAATGCTGTGGAGTTCCATCCTTTTGACAGCATGCGGCATTCCATTTTACTTCCTAGATGAGACTGCCAGTATGGATTTGTTTTCAGACTTCTTGTCTTCTGTGTTGTCAGATATGTCTGTCTTTGCATTTTTCTCTGAGTGCTGAAACCCAGGTAGACTTCTCCAGTAAGGTAATTGGATGGTGTGTCAACAGGCAAACCAATATAATTTGCCTCTTTTAGTACTCAACAGGGGACGGCATTAAAGATTCCAGCCTTAAGTCTTTAAAAAAATAAAAGCCAAGCTAAAAAACACACTTGTTTATTTCTCCACATACACAGAGAGAAGGAGAAAAATGCACCTAAATAGAATTCTGTAAATCTGATTTTACAAGATAGCTAGATTAATTTCAGTCAGTATTAGTTTAGCTTTGGAACCTGTTTATAATACCAGGGGTAACATGAGACAAGCAAGTTCAGAAAGTCTTTTCTGTTACAGCAGTGGCAATTTCTTGGGATTAGAGGAGCTTTCTGGTAAGAAGCATGCTCCCTGAGAAAGTTTGTATCCCAAGAACTACTGGGAAATTAAGTTTTGCCTAGGAAGCAGTCTCCCATTTCCATTGCACAAATGCCCCATTCTTTCCATCCTGAGGAGTGTACAGAGCTGCCCAGTTGGACACAATACAGGGTTGAGGCAAGGTTAGTAAACCAATAGCTCTCTGTCCATCTAAAAATTCTGTCCTACACAGAAGTGTGAGATGGGCAAAATGAGATGCTGCACCAAATGGTTATAGAAATTTAATTAGATCCTCCTCCTCCTCCTCTTTATTTATTTCATTTTATTTCAATGTTATACTGCCCCATAGCAAAGGTTTTCTTGGTGGTTATCAAAAGTTAAAAACACACAACAAAACAACCACAAAAATTAACATAAGACAATAAAACCACAGCAATTGCAGCTGAATCAGCATAGAGGCATAGCATGGTACAGTACAGGGTAACATGCAACATTAAGACTTAACGTTTAAAAGTTAAACTGTTAAAATACCAGGAAAATAAAAAAAGTTTGCGCCAAAAATAATACAGAGTAACCTATCTATTTATATGGCAATCATACTTTCCAGGCATATCATTTGACCCTTGGTCAAGACCATACTTTGTTTTATGGTTCACTGGCCTGGCCTTCAAGTTGGACTCACTGGTATCTCTGCTTCTCATAACTGTGGAAGAAAAAGCATACAATAAGGACACAAAGGCACAAATAAGCAAGTGTGTCCCAGTGTTTTTTAGACATTCAGTCTTGTAGTTCACCTGAACTTTGGTTTTCTCAAAACAAAAGGTAAAAATCAGCTCTTGGTTTTTCTGCAGTTGTGCATGTGTATATATACAGGTCTTGTAGCTGTGTATGTCTATATACACAGGTAGTCTTGGCCTATTGTGGTGGTTGTGAAAGGTCCAGAGCTGTGAGAGATGATTGGTCAGGATGCAAATCACCTACTATTTCTGTAAACCCCTTAAATGGGATTTCTGAGTAAGGCCTAAGAAGGGATGTTGGTCAGGGTTTGCTGAACTGTCTTGGTGTCCATGTGTTCTGCATCCAGTGCAGAGTCATCCTTCTGTGGCACTAGCCCTATTCAAGCATCCAAAAGCCATGGAGAAAAAACATGTGAAAATGAGAAACACTCTAGTCCTGCCTCACTCCTGAAGAGAGGAACCTCCTGTATCTGTTCTTAATCAAGTAGAGAAACCTCCACAGATACAGGAGTTGGTCCTCTTCAGATTGTCCCCTTCACGAGTACAGGATGATGCAAACATATGAAGAAGAGGGCTAGAGTGTTTTCCCATGTGTACTTATTATTTATTTATTTATAAAATTTGTATGCCGTCCAATTACTAACGTCTCTGGACAGCGAACAGTACTTATTCTGCTTTCCTGACATGGGCTAGTCCTGGTAGGAAGATGGTGGGACAACATAGGTCTTTTGACTTCTTGGTAGTGGTGGTTTAGGTTGAGTACAAGATATTTGGATCACCAGATAGTCAGATCAGAACTTCTTCCTCATTTCAGTTCCCACCTATATAAAAGATTTCCTGTCTACAGAGTATAATCTCTCTCTTCCTCAAGCTGCATTCTCAAACTTCATGTTTAGCATCAAGATACATCATATTCTCAGTTGCCAGGCCATCTCCCAACAGGATGACCCAACTTCCCTTGCTTGCCTTAAAAAGTAAATAAATAAATATTCATTTATTTACCAGCCAAAAGCAGGAAAGTGACTGAGAGATAATGCTTCAACAGTAGTTCAGTGTTGCTATTTCTGGCTTCCTAAGAGGAATGCATTTTTTTTGTCATTGTGTGTATGATTCATGACTTTTGCAAAACTTTTTTTTGGTGGGGGGAAGTGGGGGAAGTATTGTTTATTATCATGACTCTGAATGTGCTCAGAGAACATTGTGACACATCATAATGGCAGCAATTTCTGCAATTCAGTCATTTTGACTTGTGATGAAAGGTTAAATTGCTTTCAAGTCTGTTGCTTGAAGAGTTTGTTTTCCAGTCTGCTAAAAGATTTCATTCCTGTAAATATGTATTTCCACTCTGTTATGTTGTTTTGAGTTTTTGTGTTCTTCTTCTTGGGAAAGGCAACATTCAGTCCAAAACCTTTTGCTAGGACAATTTTCTGTGGGCCTGGCTGTGGTTGCTATTGTCCTTAAAAATGAACAGCCCCTTTGAAATTGGAAGATGTCACTTCTACTGTTACAGAGGGTGTAAGAAAATTGTCTCCCTTCCCCTTTTATTTTGTCCTACCTATACGGAAGAATTTAGCTTAAATTTGGACCTGTCAAGGACCTAGCTCAGTACTGATCTCGCTGTGACAAGCTGCACTTCTAACTAAAATGGCGTAATTGCATTCTTTTTTTACTCTACCATGCCATAACAACTGTATTTCCCTGAGAGAAAAGATATAAATTTCCACATCCTCTGCTCCAAATGAATATCCCCAGCATTCTTTGGGGGCAGCCACAATAATTGCACTGATATACACTTGTGGAGCAGATAAACCCAAAGTCTGGCAATTCAACAGTTTGTTGGTGGCATGATACTTACCACTGGGATTGCTAATTCCTAGACTGACACACAGCCCTGAGCTTTTCCGCTTGTTGAACCTGCCACTGTGCCAGACTAGGATTAATGGAGACATTGCACTGGTAAGGAGATGCTAATAACTTTAATGAATTCAATATGTAACTCATCTCAATTAATTTGTGCAGGTTAGGGAGAGATCTGGAGTGACAATGAGTAAATGTTCTGTCTGTACCCTTGATACATTCAGTGTAATGATAGGGTCACCACCAGTTTGTATCAGCAGGAGATTTGACTAACAACTCCCAGGTGTGTGAGAGTTTTATTTGGGAATGATGGCTTTGAAAATTAAATGCTACATCTGGATTTCATCTGGTTGGAACCAAAATGCATGCATCCTCCTTCCAGAAGTGGTCAGCCAAATGTATTCAGGAACTTACAAATGGAAAATGAAGACAAAAGCTTTCCTATTTATCTCCATAGTATTTCATATTAAGAAGTATACCGATCATTTGCCCATGGCTCTTGGAACCTTTGCTCCATGAATTTGTCAGATCTGTATCTGGTTTTGCTTGTTTATTGCTGTTTCTTCATATAGGTCAAACTCCTACTATATTGTTTAGTATTAAAACCTAGTTGTGCCATAGAATTCTTATGGGATTAGGAAGAATTTGGTTGCTTTGCTTTTGACAGTAGGAACCATGGCATTTTTAGTTCTTCAAGACAGGCCAAGTTTGGCTGGCCTGAGGTCCCAATCCTGTCACCTGCGATTCCCCCTGATGGCCATATCCCTTTCCTACAACTGCCTTTCATTTGTTGGTTTCCGAGCATTTTTTCTCCATTCTAAAATTTGAAATTCCAGAATTTCCATTATTAGCAGAAGAGGCTTACACTAAAATATGTTGGTATTTATGGTAATTTTGACTCAGCTCTCCGGCATTCAGGAGACTTTTGTCAGTGGGGCCCTGGCTGGGTGTGAGCCTTCAGCAGATGTCCAAACGCGTGTCCCCTTGCCAGCAACCCAGTTTTGCCAGAGTTTTACCATTAAGGAAAATTAAGGAAACTGTGTTTTGGAAAGAACTCAGACCACCTCCTATTAATTTTAAAATGCATTTTTGACTTAAGAAGTCATCATCACTGAGAACTTTTGTTGAACTCAAAATGTTGGATTCATCCCTCAGCAAAAAAATAAGGAACTGTGATAGGACCAGTTTGCTCATCACAGCTTTAAATCCCTTTCTCAGTCTCATTTTGAACAGGCTTCGGCATTTTCTTCCTTGCTGAAGGACTGGAGCGTCTTTTTTTGTGATGGGTGCGTAAGAGCAGTTGATTTCCATCGTTCTCCTCCTCCTCCACACTTCCCATTGTTCTGCCTTCAAACCACCCACGTAACTTTGCCACATGCCCTTTTTTCCACCTGCTATCTCCTGCTGGCTCATTCCTTGTTCTGCCTCCTGCTTGGAGAGCCTGCTGATTTCTCTCCCTGCCTCCTCCTTCACTTAGCAGCTCCTGCTGAGTTCTTCTTTTACGCACACTCTTCCCCTCCTCTCTTTCTTTCTTTCTTTCTTTCTTTCTCTCTCTCTCTCTCTCTCTCACTCTTTCTCTCTCTCTCTCTCTCTCTCTCTCTCTCTCTCTTCTATCCAGCATACCCCCCTACAAAGTCCATCAATATCTTGCTGATATTTATTTCAATTTTATCCCCCTTTATCTTCAATTGTCCCCTTTCTTGAAGAATACATTCAATTCTCCTCCTCCTCAAAGGGCTTCCCCCTTCCCCATTCATTTTCATGTTTTAGTTTAGCAGTTTTGGAGAGTCCACCTCCATTTAAGTGTCCTCAATTATGGTACAGGTTTTTCTGGCTTGTCTCAGAGTAATGATAAATCCAGTTAGTTTATCGTGTAGAACTCATGCATCTCCCTTTCTCCTCTGCTTTTTGTCATGGGCAAAAAGCCCTCCCAGGAGAGAACACTTTTATTGCTGTGTTGAAACCCTTCCGCACATAGTTCTTGAATTTTTCCTTCATTCAGTTTGACTGAAAATAAATTGCCTTTGGAAAAAAGTTCAAAGGAGAAGAACATTTTTGGAGAAATTAGCATGACTTGGGCTTAGACTAGTTGTGCTTCCCATATTCACAGGAGTGTGTATGGCTGCTCTTTTTATTTTGTGAGCATCTCCCTGATGGTCTGGAACAGTTCAAGTTAAAACCCTGGGAGAGACATCATCAGACAACTCTGCCCACAGGTTTGGGCTTGCTTGTTTGTTCAGAAGGGCAGGCAGCCTTAGCAGTGGACACCTGCTTAACACAGAGGAAACACACTCACTTTGCTCTGTTTAGGTAAGTGCAAAAAAGCACCAAAAGAACTTCCAAAACAGTGATGTAGAAAAATGGAAGCATCTTTCATGGGGGAAGAAAGCATTTGGGAAGATGAAGGACAGAGTTTGGCACAGCTAGAAGTGACTGAAATTTCTCAGAAATGGGGTTGGTTGGTTGGTTGATTTTTGGTTACCATCGTAGAAATAAAAAGTTCATATCATAGTGACTATTCTCACAATTTCCTGCACCCTTTTTCTTGTTTACAACATCACTTTCCTGGGAGCAATACTCCAGAAGAGTGCTAAGTATGGGGCATTTCAAAAGATGCAAATTGCAGCTTTGGCTGTCCCAACCAGTATAAATTTCAAGGAGAGCAGTCATCTCTCCTGCCCCTCTCCCCAAAAATGCCCTACAAAAGATGAAGAAAAAGAAAAAGGAGAAGGCAAAAACCGTGCTATAGCCATGCTTGTAAGAAACTTGGATAAATTCTCTTCTCTCTGAAAACATTGAGTGGAATTCACTGCCCATTTCTTTGTCTACAAATAGGGTTGATGCATCCGGCTAGCCTTCCATCTATTGTAGGAAAGACAGTGGAAAGGCTCACCATAGCAAGAGATCTAGTAACCCTAGATAGGGAAGGGAGGCTGGCGGACACAAAACATGGCTTCCACGGAAACAGGTCCTGCCAGACAAACCTTGTGGTATTCTATGACAAAGTTTTGAGGTGACTAGAAGTAGGGGACGCAGTGGTTGTGGTTTACTTGGATTTCAGCAAGGCCTTTGACAAAGTGCCACATGATATCCTGGTTGAGCTTTGGGATAGATCAATGCACTGTTTGATGGATTACGGCATGGTTGATGGACCAAGCAGAAGGTAACCATTAGTAGGGTATGATGAGGATGGTGGCCAGTGACAAGCAGGTTCCCCTAGGGTTCAGTCCCGGGACCGATCCTGTTCAAATTTTTCATCAACGACATGGAAGAATGTGTGACCAGTCTGCTGATCAAGTTCACAGACAATATTAAAATGGGGGCAGTGGCCACAACTGAGCAGGTACTCCAGAACCAGAATGACCCTTGGTGGTCAAAAGGGTGAATGCTACCCTTGGTTGCATAACCAGAAGCATGGCTGCTAGAACAAGAGAGGTATTACTGAAACTGGAGTATTGTGTTCAGTTCTGGGGTCCACATTACAGGAAGGATATAGCCAGGTTAGAGTCAGTGCAGTGTAGGGCCACAAGGATGGTGGCCGGATTGCAGGGAAAGCTGTACGATTGTTTAGATCGTTCTCTTTAGATTGTTTAACTAAAGGGATAGGGAGGGTGTAATTGAAGCTCAGATTCCATTTAGTTTTTTTATTTGCTATTTTTTTTATTAGAGAGAGGGTTGCTGTGGGCTTTGGAATATGAGACTAAGCCCTGTGCTAACCTCAAACTTCCTGATCTGGATTTAAATCATTTTAATACTGTTAATTTTCTCTTAATTATCTCACCACTTCACCTACTTAGCAAGTCAGCATCTTTGGTCCCTGAGTCATCCGGGAATATTATTTAGAGTGATGCTGATACAACCCATGTTTCCCTTTCCCTCTTTGTGTACCCCCAGCCAATATGCCAAACTTATTCATTTTTTAAGTCCACACTACAGCAGTTTTAAAACTCTTAAATGTGTATACCCCAACATTCTTAGCTTCTTGATCATGAATTCCCTCTTGTCGCTTCAACAGTTGTCCGAGTAATTATAAAAAATCAATACCACTTTCCAAAAGTCCTAGCATTTGTTGACTGGGCTGTACATTCCCTGCCACCCTTGTTTCATCTGAAGCATCCTAAATGTGCTGTTTTCTAGAACACCAAATATGTTAAGAGACTGATATTGGGTGTTCTTGGCATTCAAACAGTTGATTTGCTTCAAAGGGCTGTGATGTGTTTGTTTCCTTGCTTGCTTTGCAAGGCTTGGGCAAGCCTTTTGGTTCCTGTAAATTCATCATCTGAGTAGAATATATGAACGGGAATCTTCCTAACAGTTACTGATTAAGTCAGTACCTAGGGAGTTCAGTAAGTCTCTTTCAGTAGAAGTGAATTGCGTAGTTTAGTGCATAAGAAGCACTCTGTTGATGGGATTGATTAAGGACCTATCCTGAAAAACTAGTTTGTTAACTGAAAGGTAGAATAAAACCTGAAAAGGCTGACATTTTCTAGTTTCCCTTTGAGTGCATAGCCCATGCTATAGTTAAGGATAGCTGAAACCTGTATTTCAGTGAGATTTTGATAAGAATTTGCCAAGACCTGCTATTCAGGACAAAAAGAGATTGAGATCTGTTGAACAGAAATGAAGATTGAATGTGGGAGAAAACAAAGCTAGCAGATGTGTCCATCCAGACATTGGAGTGCTTAACAGCATCATCCTGTGGGTTTCCCCTTCCCAGGAAGGAAACCTCTGCATTCACAGGTGTCTGCACATCCAATGTTCCTGGCTGGAGCTGGTAGGCTGGGTCCATGACAGAAGTGACCTTTGGCTTCCTGTCCTCCATTTACTCATTTCCCTCCTTAAACAGACTTTCTCTAGTGGTGGCACTTTGGAAAGGAAGCAGATGAGGCTGGAAGAGGCTCTGAATTGCACGTATCTTGGTTTCTCTAGTCTCTTCCTCACCCTGCCCACAACAAGGCCCTCTTTGTTTTCTTTCAAGGTTAATTTTCCAATCTTAAAGGGAAACAGGTGGGGTTATTTCTGGGCAGGTATCAACTGGACTGACCAATGAATCTCACATCAGTTCTGGGAATGGGAAAAGGGTATTCAGGGGCACAGAGCAGGACTGTGGTGGGGTGATTGCCTCACCATGCCTCATGGTAAGATGAATGTTGCTAGTGTGTAGTCCTTCAGCAGCCAGCTGGTGCTACTGCTGGTGGGGAGTTCATGGGGTGCCTGTCTCCTGCAGCCCAACTCATTACCAAAGAAAAAAAAGGTTAACCTCACTGGTGGGGGAGAATGGAGGGATGGACAGTTCATACATTCTATCCGTGTGATTTCCTTCTCTTCTGTTGCTTATTTGTTTGCTTGAAAACCAGTGAAGATTGGGAAAAGAGGTCTCTTTCCCCTTTTCCTGCTTTACGTTCTTCCTGCAATCAGCAGAGTTATTGATGTGGTGGTGCTGAGAGGTTTCAGGGATGTAAAATTTAAACCTTATTCCTCTACACGATCTTTTCCCTTGCATTTCTGCAAAAATTGATGGAGAAATGGGGAAGCAAGGAAAAGGAACTCTCAGAGCCTCTCTTTTGTCTGCCACCAAGATCTTTTTCTTCTTCTCTTCCCCTTTTCTGTATTGAGGAGGCCAAGCATGGAGGTGGGGAAGGAAAAAGAAATTAAAATCCATGCGAACAGAAGTACATTTGAATGCCAGTCATTTCTAGAATTTCTTGAAAACCGATTCACAAAAAATCTCCCCCTTGCTTTCTGAGCAGATGAAAGACCTTCTAGGCAGCTTGTGTATTCATATCAAAGGAAAGGACAGGCATGCATTTTAAAAACTGATAGTGAGAAGAAGATAGTGAATGTTCATGCTTGAATGGTTGAGAAACTTTACAATTGATTGTTGCTGAGGACAAACACAGAATGATTATATATGTGTGTGAATGTCTGTGTGTATGTATGTTCAGGTCAAATTACATATTATGCTACTCATGTAGTGTACAGAGATGACCACATTCTTTCTCTGTCTCCTTCTGTCCCTCCCTCCCACTCTTTCTATATCCACAGTGTGAACATTCAGATCAGAGCTAGCCTACATACATATCCAAAAAACAGTTGATACTACAGATATTTAACACTGTGCTTCCTGAAAATCCCAAACTATTCCATTTTTATGCAAGAACTGCACATACCAAGTATCATAACATTTGCTGTCGAAATATACACACCACAAAAAACAAAGCAAAGCAAAATGGCATGGTGGTTTTTAGATGTACATCAAATGCATCTCTGGGTTGACTCTGCTGTCCATGCAGTTTCTTCAGCTTTTCCAAGGATGCGTGCTGTGTAGTGACATATGGACCTTAATTTTAATTTATTTCTCCAAGCTAAAAACCTAAAGCTGGCACTGTTCCATCACCAAAAATGTATTGGGTAATCTTTCATTAGAGATCATGAAAAGCTGCCTTGTTGATGCAACCTTCTCTGTTGTGAATGTGACTGTATTCCTCTGCTTTAGTAATTATACACTGCCATTCACATCCTGAAGCTTATCCCTTCTCTGTCTGGTGCTGTGCAGTTGTGTTGGACTACAACTCCCAGCACAACTAACTAGGAGATCTTGGGAGTTGTAACCCAACACTCTGGATGGTTCAAGCTTGAGGAAAGCTGTTCTTGCTCATGGATAACACTCAAAAGAACACATAGGGAAAGACTGCTTCATCATCTAGAAAATCCATTGGGCCTCCTTCCCTCCCCCTTCTCATGTAACTTCTTGGTAGAATCACACTCTTGTTGTTGTTCTCTTCCCCATAATTCTGATTCATATTTAATGAATAGTAGTATATTTAGATCCTTCACTGTTTCACTACACCATGTGAAGCAACTGCTGTTCAACACTGTTGATCTTCTTGAAAAATCAGTGGCTATAAAACTCATCCCTAAGACGTTTTGAAGCATAAGCAGTGCATTTCTTCTGACGCCTTCCTCTCTTTGGCTGCCTCGAATACAGCAGGCAATATCTCCCCTCCCCACCTCTGATTTTTGCACCCTTTTGACTTTCCTGCTCTTTGTCAGCAATATCTCAAAATGCATTTGGATAGCAAAATTCTAAATTTTGAGCATGCAAATGGCCCACATTGAAATGCCAAGCTCATTGTATCTGTCATTAGTGGTAAATGGGGTAATTTGATTGTAACAGTTAATTTAATACTTGTTAGCAATTTATTCAGCACAGTTAAGGATGCACAGAATTAATTCTACAAAGTGTTCGTATTTGGTAGGATTTGTTGCAATGTACATTGAATTCTGGATTTTATGTGCATGGTAATAAAACAGTCATAATGCTTCTGGCAGAAAATCTATGGTATCGCTTATCAGCATGTTGTAGCCATATAATCAATGCACCAAAATGGCTTGGAGGTTTTGAAAAAGTGTGTGTGTGGAGGGGGGAATACCTTCATCTAGCCATGTTGTATATGGAAGATGCTTAGAAGGATAATAACCCAATGTTTAGATCAAAGAATTACAGACTTGTTCCAACATGGTTTAGGTAAATAGAAGTGAGTTTTTGGCAGCACGGAACTTGACAGATGCAGTCCTGAAGAAGAATTCTGTGCAACTAGAAAGCTTAACTACCCTGCTTTATCCTAATACATGGTTCTATCTGATGTGCATATTCTAACTTCTTAAGCTTTATTTGGAAGAATATTGCATGTAAGACTGTAGATGAAATTATTTCATGAGGAGTGGCACGCTATAACCATATTAATGATAGCCATGTAACTTCTCTCCAAGCAGGCATAACCACAATGCACTGTGAGAGATGCCAAGCACATTTCTTGTGAAGTGCCCAGAGCCTATGGGAATGGGACAGTATATGAATATTAAACTAAATAAATAAAGCATCCCCATTCTTGCACAGCAAGGAGCTGGGAAAACTTTGGCAGTGTGGGAGGAAAGGTGAGTCAAGGGGCTTCAGAACATCTTGTGTGTTTAGGCCATGGAAGGTAATAGCAGCCCTTGCAGTCCAGTCTCAGCTTCCTTCAGTGTTGGGTTTCCTTCCTCTTCATGGGGTTTTCTGGTTGCTCCTGAAAGGGGTTGAGTAGGAATGTTGGCTCTTTGTCTTGGCTGGCCCTTTGGGAACATGTGAGAGTTTCATATACTCAGTACTGTTAGGCAAAGAATTGCAACTGGCAATTTTCATTTTCATTCAGTCTGGACATATTTGGCAGGTAAATGCAGGGTTATTTCATGGGATTAGGTTCCTAAGCATCAGGCGACAACTCTGACATGACTGGCAGTTCTGGGCACTCTCTGGTCAAGGTTTTATGGCCTACTGGGAAATAATGGACTACCTTCGAGGGTGACTCACCTCACCTTCTGGACTACTAATCAGTAGAATATAAATTCAATAATACATACATTAAATAAGTACATATTTGGAGTTTTGACATGTTAGGCCTTCCAATACCAAAAGGGACATTTTCCCAGGTGCTTCCTCTGGAGATTTGATGTCTTGCCCGATACACCTACCAACAAGGGGCCAATTTAGTCAGGAACTCACATTAAAGGTTCTTTTCACAGGTCTGCCCTAAGAATAAAGGTGGCCGCACTTTATATCCAACTTGCATGTCTTGAAAGTCCCTCAGGTAAAAGAGCTGGGAAAGGACTTGGAGTTCTTCAGGACCTGATTTGAGTCAAAGTGTTGGGATAAATGAGCTTAGCAATGAATTCCTTTCACATGCGGTGGATGCAAGGTATAACCAAGTGCACCTCTGGCAAGCTTATCTAGTGCTGCCTGTGAGAGGGACAGCAGCCGCCGCAAGTGCATGTGTGGATGCCATTGGTTGTAATCTTGGTGCTTGTCATCAGGAATGGTAACTTCAGTTGCATAGACTTCATGTCTGTTTTTTGGTGAACAGATGAATCGGGAACTTTGGTCCAATGATCTGCCACTGACAGGCATCCAAGGTAGTGATGAAAATGGAACTAACAACAGCATGGGATTCCACACCATGTGCATCTAGGCTAAAGGACACATCTGAGGAGGGTATGGTTCTCATCGGGATCAATTTAGTGGCATTTTGGAGGTTAAACAAATGGGAAGAACCTTCAACAAAACATGTTAAATCATGTTTAATGAAAAGGGTTATTGTTCCTGTTCTTGATATTAGCTGGATTCATCCTGAGAAGGAAACACTCTCTTAGGGTTCTCTCATGAATGTGAAGGGCAACTATCCCTTCATGAAAACAAACATACACATGTGTAAAACACAGTGGTATAGAAAGCATGGCCAAATCTAATTTATACCCTCACTATTTATTTGACATTATGTTAGAATGCAAAGAATAAAAATATTCATTTTCTATTTCAAGAAACAGATTTTTGTGATAATGTTTCCAGGCTACCTGGCAATTGTTGCTGTTTCCAGTATAACAATAAAACAACAAATCTTGTATTCTTCTGCAGTACTCTAGATCTTTTTTTACCCCATTTGTGACAGCTTTTACTATCAACCTTATTAGTTGCTTGTGAAATTCTTTTAAACAAAAAAGTGTATGTGAAGGAGAAGAGGTTAATGGTCCATGCAAAAGAAAACAAGGCTAGGGTGGGAAGTGGTGTAATTTTTTAACACTTAAAAGAAACCTTACAACAGAGCTCATATCCAAGTGTGCTTTCCTTGTTGCTGGTGTGTTTGGTGTTAGTTTAACAGCAGCCAGTCTGCCAATATTGTTAAGAGGATCTAGAGAGAATAGATGCTTTATGTGGTTGCCAAGTAGCATCTCTTTGATTAAACACATCAATTAATTCTGCAGTAATCTAAAGAAATGGGATCCCTTTGGCTTTAACCTTGCTTAATGTGGCATGTCTGCATTAGACTAAATTTGCACTGTGTGTAGGGAAAAGAAAATGTTGCTTTGGACGTGTCATACACTTTTAGAAAAGGGTAGGGCTAGAATTGACCAACATGCACTTAGATCACATCTACCTAGCCAGAATTCATGGGTAGCCATTATGACAGAACAATCCTGATTCACACAACTAAGACATCCCATAACTGTTCAGGGAGTTATACTTGCAGTAGTTTGTCACAAAATAAGTACTTAAAGGATCTTTCTATTGCCCTTCTGTAACACATTTACACAGTTTTTAGTTATGCAGAACTCAGTGGCATTTCATTGTTCTTCCTGCCTTCTTCCCCAACCCCTCTACCCCTATCAAGGCCAAGCTCCACCTCCTCAATGTCCTGAGGGCTCTCACCTTCTAAAAGGCCTGAACTGAGTCACTATGTCACTCTGACCACTTCTTTGTGTGCTACAAGGGCCCCAAGGCAGGGGAGCCTGTCTCCAGCCAGAGATTATCAAAATGTGTCTCTAGCACCATTTCTCTTGCCTACGACATGGCAAAGATTCCCCTCCCTGACTGCCCGCACATCCACTCTACCCACACACAAGCCACTGCACTCCTGGCTGGCACCTCACTCCACGAGATCTGCAAGGCTGCGGCATGGTCTACGCTGTTTGCAAGTATGCGTGTGTTCTTAAAATTCCTATGTAAATGTGCATGTTCTCTCAAAATGTATAAAATGTGCATTTTCATATATTTAAACTGCTGAAAACATTACAACGTTTAGTGAAGGGCAAAATCTGGATAGGAATAAATCTCTGCACATTAGTCAGCAAGATGTGGAATAGACTAGTTTGTACTGGAATAGATATTGGGATATTGCTAGAGTAGAAGGTATTCTAACACTAGCGATATAGGAAAATGAATGCTTAACACATACTGTTTCCACAGAAGGTCTAATCTCCATATTTTATTAATGCTTAACTGGCTTTATCTGTTGAGGAGAAACCGTTATAATGGAATACCATTGGACCTGACTGTGGTCTATTCCCTCTCTTCAGAGATATCAAGGAAGCCACAATGAAAGCAGTTAACCAGTGTCACTTCTCTCCAACTGAATTTCGGACTCTTACCAACTCTCTTTCACCACTGCATTGCTGAAGACGTAGTTGCACTGGTTCCTTAATACAAAGGTGACAATTATGTCCAATAGTGGTGGACATTTGGAACCAAGTTCTTTTTACAACATGTGAAATTACTGGACAGCAAATTAAACATCCTAGAGCCCCACTCCTGCATTCAATTTTCAAAGGTGAGAATGAGCACCTTTTATAGAAGGACTTGATTGCTGCTATGCTTGCAGCTGCCTGACTTGAGATTACATTAAATTGGAAATCTTCTACTGGACTGTGCATACAAAAATGGATGAGCATAGTATGGAAAATTGCTCTTTCTAAAAAGCTGACACATACACTGAGAGTTAGAAAAAGACCGGAAAACTGAGACCTATTCTTGCAAGAAAACCAGTGGGGAATAAATATATAAATATGCCCATGTATCCCATGTAATCCATTTGCTAAAACACATTTGGTGATATTTGCTTTTCCAATAGAGCTGTTCAAATTTTGGAATAATGCATTGTAATGCTGTTGGTCTCTTAGTCTGTATCAGGTTCTTTAAAATTAAACTCTGCTAAAAAGACATCCCTAAGAATAGGCTTGGTCAAGCAAATGGCTCCCAAGAACCATCATATTGTGGTCTCCTTGGGCCTGGCCACTACTCTTCCATTTCTGCAGTCCAAAGCAGGATCAATACCAGAATGGTCATCAAGAACTGGCTAGTCTTCCACATGTGACTCTGGCCCAGTCTGCTTATTGTGTCAGGGTTCTTATGGTTTTTAAGAAGTGCAAATCTGGCTTTTCACAGTACCCACTGGCTCTGGAAAGCATAGCTAATGGTCAAGGATTCTTGGAGCTGTAATGCGAAACAAGTGTGAGCTGCCTTCTACTGTCCTAGCAGTTCCCCTTGAGAGCTTAGCCAAGACTCAGTGTTTCCTCCCTCCAAGATCGCCGGCCTTGAGCCATTCTCAGCAAAACTCTTTATTTCTACATGTAAATAATCCAGTCAAGCAGCTTGTTAAACCCAATCTAGCAATTATTTCCAAAAACTCTCCTTACGAACACCTTTGTGATCCAACCTTTGGGAAGGAGTGTTGTGAAAGTGAGTGTGCCTTTTTTCTAAACCAATTGTGCTTATTGCTGCCACAGGGGAGGAGCGGCTAATCTCCATCTGCAGATTCCCCCATCCCAACATACCCTCCCACTTCCTGTACCTCCATGTTGTTCCCAGGGCCAATCTCCACATCTGCCATCTTGCCTGGTCTTGATCTAATCTCCAGCATCTGTGTTCGCCTTCTTAACCGCTGTGTCACACTGCTGGCTCATGTTTGGCCTACTGTCAACAAGTACCCTGAAATGCCTTTATGTGAAAAGTAATTTCTTGCTCAGTTTCTGAGTATTCATCAGACACCAGGACAGGGAAACCCCAAGGAAGAAGTCCTGGCTAAGTCCTCCAGAGAGTTTCCAATGAGCTGTACGGACAGAATATTGGTGTGGGAGGGTGATGGTATTATAAAGATCACATGCACTCCAGAGCCATTATGGTAAGGTAAGCATTAAAGCCCTGCACCCTGAGAAATTTCTCCTACATTTTCTGAAAGACTGACACCTCTTCTTCAAGGAAAGGAAGCAGTGCAGAAGCACATATGGTTTCAGTACACCGTTGGTGTCAAATGAGTATGAGGCCAAAATGAGTTAGAACAAACCAATATTCAATGAAACTGTGTGTGATATTGAGAATTCAAGTGAACTGGCAATAAATTATGCAAATTTCCATTTAGTTCTCTTCCCCAGTTAAGATGCTGCTTGATGCCGTTGTTGGTGGTGATGGGGATATCACAGGAAGCAGATTATGAATCTGCTGCAAGGTGTATGATTGATTCTAATTACCAATTGATTCAACATCACTTCGCCGCCTAACACTGTGTGCTGCCAAAAGAGATGGATCGTCTAGGGTTCCTCTCTTGAAATCTTGCTTCTATGACAGGCTCTTATCTTCACTCCTTAGTTATACCTATGAGCAATACAGAAATAACTCCAGAATTAACAACAGTCGAATCAGTGGAGCTATCCAGAGCACAGTCTGGTCCAGTTTCATTGATGAGTTTCAGCTAGTACAGCTTGAGGATGACTAGGTGCTTAGACAGGTTTATGCAACCACTTCATTACTGGATCCTTGCCTCTCCTGGCTTATCAATCCAGCAAGGAAGGGAAAACTGGCTGGGTCAGGGAGGTGATAAGTGCCTCTTTGCAAGAGGGCTTAGAGAGGTGGTGAGGTCACTTCATAAGAAGCCTTCCCTTGATGCAGAAAAGTTGAACAACTATAGGTCAGAAGCAACTCTTCCTTTCCTGGGCAAGGTTCTAGAGAGGGTGGTTTCCAGTCAACTCCAGGTACTCTTGGAAGAGACAGATTATCTGGTCCCATTTCAATTGAGTTTCAGGCCTGGTTTTGTCATGAAAACAACCTTGGTTACTCTGTATGATGACCTATGCTGTGAGTGGGATGGGGGATCTGTGATAATGCTGGATCTTTTGGTGACCATGGTATACTTCCAGAGCACCTGCCTGAGGGGGGAGTGGAGGGCACTGCATTGGTCCCTCTCCTACCTGGGGGGTGTCTCCAGAAGGTGGTGTTTGGGGAATATTGTTCAGTCTGTGGATTTCCAGCATGGAGTTCCTCAGGGATCTGTTTTCTTTTCCCATGCTATTTAAAATCTACATGTAACCACTCAGAGTGGTCATCCAGATTTTTGGAGTGTGTTGGCGTGGGTGTGCTGGTGACATGCGGCTCCGTTCTCCTTTTCATCATTGGCAGATGAGGTTCTGGATGTGCAAATTGGTTTCTGGTTTTGACAATGGACTGTATGAGGACCAACAAAATGAGACTCAGTCCAGACAAGACTGAGTTACTGTTGGTGGGTGATTCCTTTGACTGGATGGGGGGTATTTGACATCCTTCTGGATGGGGTTGCACTTCCCCGAAATAACAGATTCATAGCTTTGGGGCTCTTCTTTGTCACCTGAGGCTCAGGTGGCATTGGTGGCTCAGAGTGCTTTTCTTCATCTTTGGTCAGTGGTCAAGCTGTGCCCCTGCCTTCACAGAATAGCCAGGTTTAGTAATCTGTGCTCTGATAATCACTAAGATTGTACAATACACTCTATGTGGGGCTGTCCTTGCAGATTCTTCAGAAGCTGCACCTGGTGTTACTTGCAACAGCCAACTTACTGGGACCCAGAGGTCTGAACATATAAGACAAGTTCTGGCCCACCTCATTGGTTGCCTCTGTTCTTCCAGTCCCAATTCGAGATGCTGGTCTTAACCTCTAAAGACTTACACAGCTTGGGCCCATAATACCTGGGAGTGTCTTTCCAAGATACAATGCTCAACCTTTGGGGTCTTCCTCCAGGAGCCAACCCCTCAGGAGGCTCAAGGAATGGCATCTAGAGGCAGGGGCTTTGTGGTGGTGGCCTCCCATCTTTGGAATAACATTCCTGCTGCAGCCCACTTGGTGCCAAATTTGCCATCTTTTTGGCTCCAGGTCAGAACAGCTATCTTTGGAGAGACCTTTAAAGACATCCCTAGTCATTCAAGTGCCTAATACAATTTTACTCTTGGCTGGGTGTTTTAAAACTGTCTTTTTATTGTTCTTTAATGCTCTTTTAAGTTATTTTTAAATTCTTACTGTCTTTATCTATTGCACTTTATTTTTTAAAATCATATGCTATAAACCACCCAGAGAGCTTCAGCTACGGACAGTATAGAAATGAAATTTTATATATTATAAATTATTTTTAATTCTTATTTAACTCTGCTGTATTTTATTTAAAAAAAAAGATTTCTCAAATTGCCCAGAGAGCTTTGGCTATGGGCAAGATAGTAGAAATCAAGTTACTGATGATGATAGTAGGGATGATGATGACTTACCTACAAGATTGCGTAGTGTAGACCTTCTTACAAGGTTGCAATACATAGAATACTGTAATAATGGAGGCAAACAATGTATCATGTTCTTTTTATGTTTGTATGCTTGGCTGGCTTCATGAAGTGAGTGATTCCCTCTCACTGCACATTTTGACAGGCACTTGGTTTTCTCTGGTAGCACACTGAGGCCTGGGCTTCAAAAGATGGATCTTATGAGTATATTACCCAAATGACACAGAAACACAGAGGGGGTCTCCCACGCCATCTGGTCTGACCTCCAGCTCATGGTAGCACCTTGATTATAACTCCATCCCGTGTTGCTCCAGCAATATGTGAAGGATAGAATCCCATGGGTGGGAGGGGACTGTTTCTAGAGGTCTCATCAGTGCCAGCTGCAGGTCTTTCGGGAACCTCAGTCAAGATGCTTTAAATGGTCCCCTTCCCTCTTAGCACCATGGTCACAGGTACTATAGCTCCTCATCCTGTTTCTCTTCATTGCTACTACCCACTTCAACAGGAAGAAAGTCAGGGAGGAGGTAGGCAGTGGCATCAACTGTTTCCCCTGCTCACTATCCATGTTGCCTGGGCCAGAGCAAGGGGCAGGGGAACAGGAAGGTTGCAATGGTCAAGAGGAAGAACAACTCCAGGAGGCTTTTCTCCATGGGTCCTGCTGAATGCTCAACAGGGTCTTGTTAATGCCTATGCTTGAAGCCAGCTCTGGGCATCATCCTGGCAGCACAGCACTCTCTGGGGTCAGTAATACTGATGGGGGCGTCCCACAGACTTTGCTCCTTTCAAGTGTTGCACTACTTTGTACGTAAGTTGGACCCATCAGGAAACAATTGGAACAAAGCTTGGACAATGTAGAGTTATGGAACTAATTCTAAAGGTGGGTTGTGGTGGGTAGCCCTGTAGGTGCAGGAAGGTGTTTGGCAATATGTCCCCAGTACTAGTCTTATTGGCTACATCCCCACTGAGATAATGCTCCCTGGTGTGAATATGCTGCCCTGAAACAAATCCCAGATTGCTGTTCTGTTACCAATTATATTTTGCTAATGGTGTTTTGCCCCTGCAGACAAAAGTTCTCTTGTGTTGAAATTCAAATGATTTAAAAAAGTGAATTAAAAATGGCATAAATCCAAATTTACTTGCATAAAGAGGAGAGGGGATGGCCAGTTCCCTTCTTTGTACTGGGTGCACAGTTAAAGCAAACAGGCATCCCCACATCTGGACTGAAAAGGGTTGGCCTTTTGAATGCTAAAAAGAATGAAATTTGGCTGTACAAAAGAGCCTTTTCTTTACTCAATAGATCGCAAAGGGATTGACAAAGTAATGAGTTAAATACTGGTAGCGACAGTGACTTGGCAGGGAATTGCTATAGACATTGTGCATGGAACAATAGTTCACTCATTGCCTTGGATGTTAATTACATAAACTATTTTGTTTGAAAAAAAAGGAGGGGCGAATGTTGGCTGGTAGAGACGCTCCTTTGTATGTGAACCCAAGTTGATGCACAAATGTGCGTTCTGCCAACTCGGAACAAGAAGGAAACATTAGTCAGATACGGAAGCTCATGCACTAAGCTGGATTTAAACAGGAAGAGAATTTTCTGTCTCGGTAATTCTATGCATGCACGTACACACATGCACAGTTCACCACAGAAGAACAATTTTGTCCAACGTCCATTCCCTCTCACCTTAGGTCTCAGTTTGGGGTCCACCGTGTCTTGGGGTGAATCATGAAATCAAGCACAACCTTCTGCACTGAACTGCTTTTCCACAGTATAATCTACAGACTCTAGAGTGAAAAGGCAGGAAAGGGGTGGGGGGAATGCATGGGGATCTGACCTGCAGAAGTGGTGGGCTAAAAAACTGTCTGGAGTCTTGACAGAAATTCTCAGTCTTGTCTCCTTTCTCCCTCCTGCTGCTGCAATTTATATGCAATTAAGGTGAACTACCTAGTGCATTTAGGTACATAGGCATGGCAGTGGCACGAGCTGCCAAGAGAGGTTGTGTGCTCTTCCACACTAGAAACATTCAAGGAGCAATTAGACAGTTCTCCAAGTGGGATAGTGTAACCGACATTCTGCATCACTGGGGAGTTGGACTCAGTGGCCTTCTTGCCCCTTCTGACCCAGCTATTCTATGATTCTCTCTCAAAAAGCCATTTCTACTGGGTCTAGCCTCCATCTTCACTGCAGTGATCCAGAAGGATAGTGCATCATAACACAGTGTCCTTCCACAGAGACACTAGAAGTGGGGGAAATTTCCTGGGGCCATTAGGATGGCAAGTAGCCCTCTTTTACAACTGACTTTCATCTATTGAAACTGTCCTGGGTTTCCTGTCCAGAGGTCGAGAGACCACCAGCATGTAAAGTCAAGAACTATCAGAATGGTTGCCCATCCCCACTTCGCACCTGGACGTCAGATAGAAAAGGCAAGTGTTCAGGCCACTTGGATACATTGTGGTGAGTTGTAGGCACTGTCTTTATATGGTAACATTTATTTTTATAGTTGTGCTTACACCAATCAATTAGCACATGCTCATTCTATGCGAATCCCTGTCCTCTTGTCTTGATTTCTGGCCACCCTAAAAAATGGATGCTTGACTTGGTAGTACTTTTAAAGAAAACCAATGTGAGGGAGGTAAACCTCTGAATGACATAACTTCCCCATCCCTGCCATTTTGCCCGCTTGCTCCTGCCTCATGACAATCCTACCCCATTTTTCAACTCCCACCAGTCGCCTAAAGTGTTAACATGAACGTTCAATTCAACAGTTTTGGAACACGCCAGGCAACATATTGCTCTTGCTAAAGGACAAACAATGAGTTGTCTTGATGAATAACGAAAGTATTTTTTAATGTTAGTATGTCCTGTTAGGCTTGGTTATTTCCCACCTGAGCTATTAAAGCTTCCTGTTCTACATCTTCCTTTCCTCTGATCTCATCCTGTGTTGTCATCCCACTCCCATTATATTAGTCCTGGAGTGGTTGTCTGCCAGTGAGAAAAGAGAAGAGAAAGATCCATGATGAAGTTGCCAGGACCTGGTGACTAGAGTAGAAGAGGTGTTTGACTAGAGCATTAAGAATCTGGTATATGCTGCACCAAGAATTTCCAGGAAACTAACAAAGGGTTTTGAAGCTGACTCTGCTGCACAACCCATTCCTGGATCATTATCAGGTCCAGATCCAGTTTATTTGGGTTCATGATCTCTCATCCTGCAAAGGGCTTAACAGGAGAAGACCTTGTGTTGGAGGCCACGCACTGTGCCTTTCTGGTTTAGCTCAGCCTGGCCACAGTTGCTGCTGCTGCTGCTCCTGCCAGGATTCCTAGCACAAATGTGGGGAGATTGGAGCTGGGGATATGGATAAGTTGATGGAGTTCTGCTCCCTCAGTTCTGCAAGTCCCAGTGTTCTGTAGATACAGAAGGGGGTCAAAAGAAGTTATGCGGCAATATGCCTACTGTAAATACCTTCCGTTGGCACTTGTGACTCATGGACAAGGAATGCAATGGTTCAGTGTAATCTTTCTCTTCTTGGGTTATCCATACGAGACAACTTTCCTTTAATTCTGGCTTTGTCTCTTTCTGCATATTCCCAAAAAGACATTTAAGGCTTTTTGCTTTTTGGAAATGGAGCAAGCAATCATGGATCCTGCCATTATTCAGTGACTCTCCTGATAGACTTATTCCAGCCTCTGAAATACTCACTTTGTTCAGGAATCTGAATAAGCAAATATGAGATTGTGCTATGATGCATCCCAGTTCTGGTGATTCCAGAGCAGCCTGATTATGCAGGGGCACTTCTCCCTTTTCCAGTGCTCACTTCAGTCCCTAATCAGTGCCTCTTTTCCAGGATTCATAATAAGCAAATCAGAGACAAATGCTGTTTCTGTCAGAGTCTTGTACAAAATGAGGAGGGAGAACATAATAAAACACACACAACTGTTTGTGGGATTGCTTCGCTTTGCACCTCTTCCAGTGTTGGAGAGAGAATCTCTTGTCTGAACTTTCGACTCCTGTTTGGCAGACATGGCGGCCCGATGGCAGTGGCCAGCTTTCAAGCCAAACTGACATTTCAGAATAGCCTGTATGACACCAACCCCTCCCCTGCTGCCTCGATGCCTCTACTTTGGCTCATTTTTCCCTTGAAAGGAAGAAAATTGAATGATTAAAGAGAACAGAGAGATGCTTGGCTTAATGCTTACCCCAAAGCATGAGCCCCTTAAATATATGGGGACTTAGTCATCCAACCGTTACAGCAATGGAAAGGGAGTGGGAGCGGGGAGAGGAAAGCTTAGATTCACTGGCTTCATAACACACAAGGGCCCGAGGCCATCCCGTGGGGTCTGACAGCGCGAAGCAGGGGCTGCAGTGTGCAAAGGAAGAAGGCGGCTTGCATGGCTAAGTCGGGAAAGTAGTTCAACTATTTGCTTCTCTCCTGAATAAGAATAATGCATTTAATTAGATTCTCATTGTGACAAATTGGTTGTGATGAGGCAGTGGAATATCCCAGGAGAGTGATTCTAATCCCACTTGTAGTTTTAGAGGCACTGATGTGTGGGCATAAGACAGATCACCAGGCTGATTGGGAGGAACAGGGAATGGGAGGCAGGGGTTCTTCCAGTGGAAGACAATTGCAATTTCATCTTGATAGGGCTTTCAAAAACATAGCAGAGGTGTGGCTTCCTTCTGAAAATAAATAGAACAGGGCAAGCTGTCTCAAAAGACAAAGAAAGATGATTAGAGAATCTCTCACCAGATTTGCTAACCCTGGTGAATGGGGAAAATTCATAACTGAATTACCATCATAACTAATCACATTGTGCTCTATTTTTACCCTGTCTGTGATTAATCTGTTTAATTATCTGCATTCTGAACAACATCTTACTATATAATCTATCAGTTTTTGGTATATCATTAACTTCATCCTTCTCCCTGTCTTTGGAAATTCATCTTGATTTAGGGCCCAAATAGGCATTAATTTAAATGTTTGTCTAGTAGTTACAGCTATTATTATTACTCTGGTGTAGGTGTGGGAGTCATATTACAATAGCCACCCATAGTGTGAAGGATAAGTAAGCCTTTAAGATCTGGATTGGGTCCCACTCTAGAAAAGAAGGCATAGCTGCTAGACAAAGATTTTTACGCAGAAAATAAAGTCCAACATTTCTGAGCATGCCTCAAAGTAATGTCTTAAATGCTTGATGTATTTTGTTAAAGGCAAAATTAAATCTATGGGGTTTCATCTTCAGAAAACACAGACAACAGAAAGCACTTTTGTCCTGTGATTGTCCTTCAGCATCATTTTGTGCCAATTCATCCCTGCTTACTGCATCTAGCCAAAATTTCTCAGCAGCATGGACTGGAACCAACATGGCGTGGCCAACATGGCTACATGTGCAGTTGCCAAGCTAATAAGAAATGTGAAGATATAGGATAGACGCTACAGCACTGCTTCCACTTTGATGTTCTGTACTTCCTGTAGTACCATCGCTGCCCAATGATGTAATGAATGATTGAATGAATCAATGAATCCATAGGTAAATGTGATAAGGGTCCATTTTGACCCATATCATATTTTTATTGACCATTTTTATTGACAATAAAACCAGTCAAATGTGTATTCCCATCTTTCAGATGCTTATCCCTGGGGAGAATATATATCTACATATGTAGAGCTTCAAGTATGCTGAAACTGGTATGTTAACTTTTTTGTTCCTGTGCCTCCCCACCTTGTATCTAAAGCATATAAGAGCGAAATTATGGCCTCGAGACACTCCAGCTGAACATAGAAGAGGTTGGAGTTCCAGTACTAACCTCTGAAAGGTCAAACTGGGATTCCTTCTACCTTCTCAGTTGGCGCAATGGCTGGAGATTTGTGGTCATTGGCAGGCTGAAAGGGAGGAGTGAGACCCCATTTCAGAATGATGTATTGGTTTGGCTCATCAGCTCTCCTCCTCACACAATGAGAGAAGACAAAGATGACCCATACTGGTCACCTAAGCTCTTTGGTGGGCCAGAGCAGGATGGAGGGAACCCACCATCCTCCTCCTACCCTCTTTTGGGTGCCTGCAACTCCGAAGGATTGCAGGCAGTCACACTGGGTGACACTGCCAATGAAATTTATTGTGTTGTACTATCATTGTCACACTTCTATAGTATATAACAGGTATTAAAAATAACTTCCAGGTAAAATGTTGAATTTGTTGGACTATAACGTCCAAACCACACCCAGCATGCTTTGCTCACTCCCCCAAAACAAATATTCCAGTTTGACCACTATGGGTTCTTTGAAAATGTTTCAGAGAACTATATATTAGTATATAATATCAACATCACATACTTTACCTTTTTTAGTTGCACCTTATGCACCTAAGCATAAAAGATAAATGGGTTCATAGAACAGTAATGGAATTGCTCCTCCCCCAAGAGAAGAAACTAATTTACAAATGCTAATTGCGTCCTCTAAAAATTCAAATTGCAATATTCAAAAATGAATCAATTGGTAATGGAAGAGTCAAAGTTCTGAGCAAACTCCAGCAACTGTTACCAGTTACTATAGTTGGTGTTCAGTGTGAGCTGAAATCTTGTATCTTGTTGTTAAGAAGTAATTTGATATTTAATGGTAGATGCTTATTCCAGCCACCTTCTGGGATATATGCTTCTATGCCAGTGAGTTTGCTATTTTATTAGAGCCATCTTGATGGATATTTCACTACATGCAAACTATGTGTTTAATGAGGTTTGATTACTACTTTGCTACTTAAATGACTGAGCTTAGGCAGGATTTTTCATGCTCTAATGTGTATCTTAATATAAATCTTGTCATGCATGCGTGCACTTCCAGTACACTCTTGTACACAGCATTCTTAAAAAAATAGATTGGTGGGGGAGCAAATTAGGATTTAAAATATTGTTTCTTAGCATTCTTTCCTGTTTGAGAAGTTATGTCCCCATCACACATGCACACACCCTTCAAAAAGGAAATTAAATATCAGGGAGGGAGTGGAAATAATACAAGGTTTATGTTATGAAATAAGAATTTATTTATGTGACACATATACACTAGTGATCATTTATTTTGAATAGAATTGGATCAAGATAAATCAATCTGAGGAATTTGCTGCTTCAGAATTATATGCAATTCTGTAATAGTTTGTGGCAAAAATAGACCAGGGTGATCAGCCCAAACTAAGAGGGAATCCTGGAAGCATTTACTTATTTAAGCTTAAGGGATACATTGTCCTTGCAAGGAACCCAAATCAGTCTACATAATCTTCATTTTATCCTCACAACAATGTGAGGTAGGTTAGGCTGTGACTCGGGAACTAGCTCAACATCCAGCAGTGAGCTTTGTGGCTGAATGGGGACTGGAACTCAGATCTCCTGATTCCCAGTTCAATGCTGTAACCACTATGCAACACTGGCTCTGAGTTCTGAAAATGCAGAGACACCAAGTTATTCTGGTAAACTTTCAAAGGCCAAGTGTGATCCCTGCCTTTTCTGAATACATCAGAAAGCCAACTATGTCATAAGATGTGGTGTGTCTCTCCCTCTGTAGAACGCAGCAAACTGAGTGACTTGATGACATTTGCTGGTCTTGAATTGGAGGAAAGAAAGTGTGTCTTAGTTGTAAAGCTCATACACCAGGTGCAAATGTTCCAGGTTCAACAACACTGTATGGAATGGTGAAGCAAATCAGGGAAGACAATTCTGAGGCAGCTTTCAAAGGTTCAGCTGTACCTTAACCATTGCGTGTCCTTCCAAGCTCCCACAAGCACCAGTGTGTAATGTACATGCTAGAAGAGGAGTTATGTGGCTTTGTTCTAACAGCACCTTTGGCACATTTGACAGACACTGACAGGGACTGTCCTGCAGCCCTGTTAAATGGCATTACTAGCAATTCTTGGGACAATAAAGGTTGACTGGGTTCACAGAACAAAATAAAACATAGTGGCTTATAGGCCAGGCGTGGACTATCCTGTTGTCTGAACCCAGCAGCATGATTGGCTCGCTGCTTTGGCTGGGTTCAAGCAACATGAGAAGGCAGACCTGCTTATAAGACACTGGAGGTTATTGTGTTATCTGAAACTAGACACTGAGCCTCTTTAACTGTACTCTTTCTTAGAATTAGACTTGCCTCAACCCCACCAAAAAAAATGAAACGAAACAAGGATCCCTCCCATTCACACTGCAATGTTTGCATCTTACTGGCTTATTGGCAATCCTGTTTAGCCCCCAAAGTTCTTTAGATGTAACTACACAGTCTTAGTCAAAAGTGCTGAAGTGTCCCTGAGGAATGGTTGGGGACTTGCTGCAGCTGATCTCCGACCTCAGTGATACTGCAAAGAAAATGGAGCAACTGATGATGAAAGTAGTTAAGAGGAGTGTGTTGGGAATGTACCTGGCAGTTACTCTTGGTGCGATTTCTAAGGTCAGGGTTGTACCAATTCATTGGATGAGGATGATGGTGGCTGGGAAATGGGGACTGTGGGAATTGGGAGGGAAGAGGAGGGTTCAGTTGTCTCCAGGTTGTAGCCCCCAGGTGCTCAGATACTAGACATGGGAACAGACAGGGTTTGGAAGAGAAGGGATGTGACAGAGCCAGGTGAGTCCTTGCCTTGTCAGGTCCTTGGCCCCATGATGTGGCATCAAAACAGAATAATTGCCCAGTGAGAGAGCCTGTGTAGATCTCAGAGGTTAGCCCTTCTCCAGAGGAGCCCACCCAGGGGGTGGAGCCCAAAATTACTGAAAAGAGCATTTTCAGAAGTTTCTAGTCTGGGTTCAGCAAATCACTCTGTTCAAACTTAGACTAGTCTTTCAGTGGCAGTCACTTGCTAGTTGTGAACTGCCAATGAAGAGCTATTTAGCAAGCAGATGGTCTGCTCTTTTGGAAGCTTGAAATGAATAAGGGGTAAACCTACTCCTGAAAGAATGGGCCCGTGTACTCAGAATGGCAGTGTGCTGTTTAGCATTGTTGCTATTTTTGTGAAAAGCAATGGAAGTTGAATATCAAGGAATAATAAATTTGGCATTTGTAGAAAAATTAATAGCAAAAATAACAAAGAATTGTAAGGAGAAAGGGGACTTCCAGTTAACTGAATGGTATAAAGAAGTTTGGAATATAATGGTTAATGACAAGTTGACATGTGAGAACAGTAGGAAAAAAGGATTGGTAAAGAAAAGTGATTTTAATAATATATGGGGTATGTTTATTGCATATGTATTAATAAAGTTTGCACGGCGCTTTGGGAGTAAAGTCGCTCAGATTCATCTCAAGTTGGATACCACAGTTACCCAACTGCCACTGGCAGAGGCATCCAGTACACCATCTGGTCCAATTTTACTGGATGAGTTTCAGCTATTGCGGCTGAGGATGTGGACAAGGTGCTGGGTCATGCCCATGCTACAACTTGTTCACTCGATCCGTGCCCATATTGGCTAATTGAGAGATCGAAGGAGGGGACTGGTCCCTGGATCCAGAAGGTGGTGAATGCCTGCTTAAGAGAGGGATTGGCCATGCCCCTTCGAAGATGATGGTAGTTATACCACTCTATAAAAAGCCACTTCTGGATCCAGAGGGCACAAATAATTATTGATCTATAGCCAATATTCCCTTCCTGGAGTGGATTGTAGTTGGGCAACTCCAAACACTTTTGGTGGAAACAGATTATCTAGATGCGTTTCAGTTGGGTTCTAGGCCGGGGTTCAGAACAGAAACTGCCTTGGTCGCTCTGTGCGATGACCTAAGCCAGGAGAGAGACAAGGGGAGCATAACCCTCTTTATTCTCCTGGATGATCAATTCCTCATTTTTGTTGAGCAGGAACACTGCATTCATTTAGAAAAGGTAGATTTGCAAGCCATGCACAAAGAAATCTTCCTTTCTCACCTGGGTAATTAAATTGTTCATGTTTTGTTCAACTTTCATGTATTAACAACACTAAATTGTCACTGTCCAATGTCCATACTCATCAGCAGGCTGGAATCTTTGTGGAGTGGTGGACACGAACTTTCCCATGAGCAGCATCAGGTACTGTGGGAGCAGGAGTCCTCCAGTCCAAATTATCTCATTTGAACTAGTGATGGGGGGGAAATGCAGCCAGTTAACCAAGGAAACTTTCTGAGAAACTCTATCTCAGAAATCCAGGAGAACCAATCCCAAACCTCTATCTTTGTAAAGCTCCTAGATTTCCAGTAAGGACCTAGTTCTCTGAGAAGGTTACCTGGAAAGGAACAATGTATGTGTTTAGTCAAAGAGAGAGAGAATGAATGCAGACCATTATCCATTCTGGTTTTGGTGCTACTAGTATATTTTCTAAGCATCACTGAGCTGTTGGCAATCCAACATTCTTCTATTCATTTAAAATTATTTATAGACTAAGTTTAGGGTAGCTCATTGAACATGTCCAATTTGCTCAGTTCTCAGGGTTTTTTTGTTTGTATTTCAGGCTATTGAAACAAACTTACACTTATGCACATAGATTAAAGCCCTCTCCAGATGCTCCTGGAAACATGTTCCTATAACATGTCAGGAAAGCGAGCACTCTAGCCCTTCATCTGTCCAGTGGGAATGGTGGGTCCAAGGTCAGTGAGGCAGTGTATTGCTCTGGTGTTTAGTCTCATCTTTGAAGGAGCAATCCATGGAATTAAACCCCACCCTTTCCCCCAAAAGGGGATCAGCAGCATGCAAAGCTCCTTGAAAGCCAAAGAGATTACAAACCCTCTCACATTTGAGCTATTTAGTCACACTGTCGCCCTCTCTGCATGGATAGGTTAGTAGAGACTCCTCTTTGTGGACTCTCTGTGGAGCCCAAATCCTTGCTCTAGTCCATGTGGAGAGCTCACATTAGACAAAAGATGCCACATTTGTGCATGCCATATTCACCGGCACATGTCAGGCACATCCTCCTCATCCATGCATTGATTCAAGAGTCAATTTCACCAATGCACCAGATCAGTGCAGATAAAGCAGAATGTGGCACAAACTAAAAGTGGGACTGCCTTTTGACTACCAAAGCCGAAGCAACCTGTGCAGACATTCAAAATCTACAGTGGCACAGCTGCCTCTGGCTATCAGAGATATTTTAAGGATGTTTGGACAGTGGGACAGCGGTGCCATTGTGAGTAGTACTACATGTTTACTTTCCTCCCTCCCACTCTCCCTCTATAGTTTTAAAAAATGATTACTGGAAGAAGTCCATCTCTGGTTATCCCAGCTTGGAAGGGCCTGTAAAGCTGCCCTGGAGTGTAATACCTTACAGAAATGAAACCCAGTTTCCGTGCTTTTGTAGTTCATGCTGTAATCCTTTACGGTTGGAAAGACCTCAATTCAACTTAGAGCATGTAGTGGGGAGAAGTTACAGAACAGAACTCACAGGAGGGTTGTTCCTATAGGAGCTCTTCACACACCCTTGCAGGCACTGTTTATTTTTGGTTCTCTTTGGGAGCACTTGAGGATCTGCCCTATATACCACAGCAGAGCAGCTGTTGCTCTCATGGAGAAAATGAAGTTTGCTTCCCGGCATTACCTGCCAAATATATTTTAGGCTGAAGTTTTGGTGGAGGAGACTAGTGAAGTTAAAAAAACAAAACAAAGCAGCTCCCCCCCCACTCCTGTCTATTGTTCCAGGTACTGATAAAATACAGTGGATTAAGCAAATTGCCTTTGGATGAAAGTGGTGGGGATTTTATTCCAGACTCACACGATTTATCAGCTATCAAGATAAACATGACTCTCTAGCCACATCATTTGGCCTTCTGGGGACTCAACTAAGACATTTGTGTCCATTCCTCGCCTAAATCTCCCAAAACTAAAATAAAAAATAAAACAAGAGAGGGGACGAAAGTGAAAGGGCAGATAATATACCTAGGTAATGGCAAGATGTGTTCCCCTTGGTGGGATAAAATTTGTTTAGAACTGATCGTTCTGCTTATGTTCACAAAGCAATCAGGCAACTTTAGAAACAATCTTTCCACTCAATGCTATGCGGTGGAATTGGATGATAACTGCAACTGTTTGGAATATAGTTTGGAAACTTTAGAGTACACTCCCTTAAGAAATTCAACCATGTTTTCCATGGATGCACGTTGGCATAGTCACCCGCATTGTATCTTTTAATTTGTTTGTTGTCATTTGGTGTAGTTTCCCTGTTGAATTACTTTAACACCCTGTTTTACAATGTTATGTGTAACCCCAAAACCCCACAGTAGGATCTACATTTCTAGAATGGGGAGTGGGTAGAGCTGCTGAACACAAAGCCTTGCCAGTGTATGCTCTGGGTAGGGGTTTGGACATGGGGCTGCACTCTGACCGCTACAAAGCACTGACTGCAAAGGAAAGTGAGACTGACCCTCCAAGTGCAAAATGAGGTGCCACACACGCCCTGTTGTCTGAATGCATTACACATACATGTGTGGTTTGAGGAATGCACTGAAATTCATTTGGACTTCTTTCAAACTTGCTATGCGAGCCTCACACCCTTCTAGCCAAATGACAAATGCTTCTCAGACTGCATATCCATCTTTAGCTGGTACATTTTATTTTCTTATGGTTTTCATTTTCAGTTTATTTATTAGGTTTTTGGCTATACTTGAACAGGGAACAGTAAGGCAGAATGGCTGTCTTCAAGGAGACTGCCTGACACTGCAGAAAAAAGCATTGTTCTCATGAGATTAGATAAAACCACAGCAAAGCCTTTGTCAAAACTTGCCTGGGGGTTGGGAAGAGAAGCAAATGTGTATTGGCTCTGCAGAAGGAAGAGGGCAGGGAGAAAGAAAAGGGGGAAACAGCTGTATCTTAAATGGCCCACACTACCAGTATTGACTGAGATGCTTATGGTTTACTTTGTCAATCAGTTATCCTCCCTCCCATATACAAAAAGAGCAAGGCTTGGGTCCTGGTTACCTGAAGGAGCGCTTGCATCCATATATGCCCAGCCGCCCCTTGAGATCGGCGGGGTAGGCCCTTCTCCGGGAATCTTCCGTGAAAGAAATTAGGAGGGTGGGTACTCGGAGGAGGGCTTTCTCTGCGGTGGCGCCTAAGTTATGGAACGCGCTCCCCAGAGAGGTCTGCCTGGCGCTGTCGTTATGTGTTTTTCGGCGCCAGGCGAAGACCTTTTTATTCAAGTGGCATTTTAACTGTTAATATTATTGGATTTTATCTGGCCAGGGCGGCTTATTTTATACTGTATTTTTGTATTTTTAATTTAATGTTTATATTTTGATTTATATTATAATTATTTTAACTTATTGTTTCAAGCCACCCCGAGGCTTCAGCGAATGAGGCGGCATAAAAGTGTTTTAATAAATAAGTAAATAAATAAAATAGGACAACATACAGTTTTAGGTTCTTCAATAAAACTGAACCTTGCCAAAATACTAAAGACTGAATTGTTCCCAACTATGATTCTCAGCTACATACTAGGATCTCTTTTGGCTCTGGCCTCTTGGCAGAGCAGCAGAGCAGCAGATGCAGAGGCTGGGAGAGAGGCTGAGTGGCCAGGGGACTGGGGAAGGCAAGGCAGGAGCTGGGCAGGGGAGCAGGGGGCCAAGAGCAGCAGAGAGGAAGGGGGCGGGCCCAGAGTGGCTACAGGGGTCGGGAGGAAGCAGGGGGCAGTGCCACCGGCCTGAGGGACTGATAAGGCATTGTCCCTTGTCTGCGTCCCTTGTCTGCGTCTCAGGCTGTCCGGAGACTCCCTTCCCTGAGACACAGAGGTTTGTTGGTTTGTTTTTGTTTCTGCTGTGCTGTGCTTTGCTTTGTTTTTCTTCCACTTTAAGTTTATTTTATCCATGTGTGTGTGTGCGAGTGGGGTTTTGTCTGGGAGAACAGGGCGAGTGAGAGGAACTGCAGGACAAACAAGGCAGGGGACCAAGGAAAGGTCTCGGAAGGGATACCGATGGCAGACCAGGAGATGGCCTTGGTGGGAGCCACTGGTGTTGCTGTCTGCTGCGAGAGCTGCGACATGTTCGCCCTTCTCCCCCAGGAGAGGCAGGGATGCACTTGCCCTCGGTGCAAGATGGTGACCCTGCTAGAGGAGGAGGTGAGGTGCCTGAGGGCCGAGAGGGCACTCCTGAGGGCCGAGAGGGCTCTCTCCGAGCAGCCACCCTCTGGACAGAGGGTTGAGGGAGAGGCCACGGGAGGAGCAGCCGCAGAGACATGGAGGTATGTCACCCACAGGAGGAGGAGGCCAGCACAGCCTCCTCCTCCTCCTGGCACCAATCTGGAGCTGGGAAACCGGTTCTCTCCACTTGGGGAGGCTGGGGCTGATGAGGCCTTGGGGGACCAGCAGGACCCCCAGCCTGGGGCGTCAGGTGGCAAGGGGGCCACTGCGGGAAAGGCGAGGGCCAGGGCACGGCTGCCCACCAGCACCGGGTAGGTACAGCGGTGGGTGATTGTTGTTGGGGACTCCCTGCTGAGGGGCACTGAGGTGGCGGTGTGCCGCCCCAACCTGGAGACAAGGGAGGTTTGCTGCCTGCCAGGCACATGCATCCAGCATATGAAGGACAGAGTGGAGTGCCTTGTTCGCTCCGGGGGTCACCAGCCGCTCCTGGTGATCCATGTGGGCACAAACGATGTGGCCAGGCAGGGTGTGGTTGGGACCACCAGGGACTTTGAGGCCTTGGGGAAGAAATTCAGGGAGCTGAAGGCCCAAGTGGCCTTCTCGTCAATCTTACCTGTCCGGGGATTTGGGCCAGGAAGGGACAGGAGGGCCTCCGAGGTGAACAACTGGCTTAGGGTGTGGTGTAAAGAGGAAGAGGAAGGGGAGACAAGTGGTGGGACCACTAAATAAGGAGGAAGGAGATCCAGTGACTGATATGAGGGAACAGGCACAGATGCTAAATGACTATTTTACCTCTGTGTTCTCCCCAAAGCAGGACGGGGGATATCTGCATAGGAGATTAGATGAGACTGGGGACTTAGGGGCACAGATTAGAGTCACCTTCCTTGAAGTCGAGGGGCTCCTCAGGGCATTGGACATTACAAAGGTGCCAGGCCCTGATGGGTTACACCCGAGAGTACTTAGAGAGTTGGCAGGGGTTCTCTCATGTCCGCTGGCCTGCATTTTTGAGACCTCGTGGAGAACGGGTGAAGTTCCAGAGGACTGGAGGCTGGCATCAGTGGTCCCAATTTTCAAAAAGGGTAGTAGAAAGGACATGGGGAATTATAGACCGGTTAGCCTTACGTCCATTGTAGGAAAAACAATGGAAGGCTCATAATAGAGAGAGATCTAGTGATGCTAGATAGGGAAGGGAGGCTGACAGCCACACAACACGGCTTCCGCAAAAACAGGTCCTGCCAGACAAACCTTGTGGAATTCTATGACAAGGTTTTGCGATGGCTAGATGGAGGGGATGCAGTGGATGTGGTATACCTGGATTTCAGCAAGGCCTTTGACAAAGTGCCCCATGATATTCTGTTGGAGAAACTGAGGAGTTTTGGGATACACCAAAGCACTGTCCGGTGGATTAGGGCATAGTTGACTGACCGAAAGCAGAAGGTAATCATTAGTGGGGAATCATCGGGATGGCGGCCAGTGACAAGTGGGGTCCCCCAGGGCTCTGTCCTGGGGCCGATCCTGTTTAATCTTTTCATTAACGACATGGAAGAAGGGGTGAACAGTCTGCTGATCAAATTCACAGACGACACTAAAACTGGAGCAGTGGCCACAACTGAGGAGCAGGTACTCCAGATCCAAAAGGATCTGGACAGACTATGGAAGTGGGCAGGAGACAACAGGATGGCGTTCAATGTGGATAAGTGCAAGTTCTTGCACTTGGGGTATAGGAATAGCTGTCATAAGTACAGGTTAGGTGACGAGTGGCTGGAGAGGATCCTTTCATTACAAAAAGGATATAGCCAGGTTGGAGTCAGTGCAGCGTAGGGCCACCAGGTTGGTGGCCAGTTTGCAGGGGATGCCATATGAGGCGAGACTGAGGGAACTGGGTCTCTTCAGCCTGGAGAAGAGGAGACTCAGAGGGAATATGTTGGCAACATACAGCTATGTGAGGGGATGTCACATGGAGATGGGTAGAGACCTGTTCTCCCCTGCAGAGGAAGGCAGAATGCGCTCCAACGGGCAAAGCTAATGGAGCCAAGGTTCCATTTGGATGCCAGGAAGCACTTCCTGACAGTCAGGACCCCGAGGGAGTGGCGTGGGCTTCCACGAGAGGTCGTTGAGGCCCCATCGGTGCGGGTGTTCAAGGATAGGCTGGACGTCCACATGATGGGCATATTGTGAGCGGAGCCAGCTGGTGCCGGAGGCCAGACTAGATGGCCCGGGAGGCCCGTTCTGACTCGCCCTGTTTCTATGTTTCTATCTCCCTGTGTCACTGTGTTTGCTGAAGTCTGCGATGAAGAAGTGGCTACTTTGTGGTCCATTAGAGATACTTGCCTGCCCCCACCGTCAGGAACCGTGTTGGTTCTATAGCAAGTCCGTAGAGGACAACCTGACAGGTACAATGTTTGAAGGATGGCCCTTGTCCTAGAGCCCCCTAAAGTGGCGCTGCACACGAGGGTGAATCCTTTTGGCATGCTTACTACCAGGGTGTTGCTGAATTGCTTTGGCTCAACAGATACAGACCTGCTGGACATCTACCCGGTGAGCCATTTCTAATCAAGCAGGTGAACCTTGGGTGCTTTTCTCCACTTGAAGGCACTGGAGCTCCTGAACTTCTCTTTGGCAGAGGCCCAATCCAGCCAAAATGATCAGTCAGAGGCCTGGTGGGAGAAATTTAAGCAAGGTGGATAAAGTGCTGAAAAGGGGTGGGGGTGGGGGGAACAGTATTCTTATCTTCCTTTGAGATAGTTCAGGAGGGTGTTTGGGATGGTTGGTGTTTGATGTGCTGCCCCTGTGTTGCTACAGTCTCTTTCAGCTCTACTTTGTTTCTTTTGCGCCTCATTGTATGTTTTATGGGGAGGAGTAAGTCCCACATTGCTTCATTTTGAGGTGTATATACAGCTGCACCAGGTCTCTGTTGCAGTCCACACGGAGAAAAGACATTGCTACTTGGATCTAGTTTTAGTCAAACTTAAAGAAGACTGTTAAACAGTAGGAGTTAAGCTGCTCATAATTAATTTCCATTGTCTTTCCAGTATTTTCAGTGAGTTTAATCTAATTATAACTAAGACTGAATTCAACCAAATGGAAAGATAATTAATTACATGATAAGTCCAACCATTAAAAATAGAAACAAATAAATAGCAACAACAAACAAGAGAAGTATCTTCTAGATCCACAGCATTATTTACAGTATCTGCATGAAGTGATGTCAAAAAGTAAGAGGTGCTATTTCTGCAGATATTACCGGGGGAGTGGGGTGACATTTATACCTTTTTTCAAGAACCTTGGGAATCCCCCCTCCCCCCCAGTATATGTGTGCATACATGCATGTATCACTAGAGCTAGGTTTGCCTCTGGGCAAATGTTGTTCAAAATTAATCCCACCAATTAAGTGCAGAGTGCCAGGTAGATGTGATAGAAAGAAATGAGCCAAAAACATCAGATGGAATTTACTTTCAGACCTACAGCAGCAACTGGGACAAAAACATGAGGAGTGTTGTCATTGCACATAGGAGCACCTGCCTTACAAGAAGAAGATAATGGATGATTCAGAAGAACAATCCTACCTTAAGACCAGTTTGGCCGATAACAGGTTTTGACAGTTCAACACTGAAGTCTGCAAGTGAAATATCCCGGCATACCTGGACCTCTCTCTGGGCTACCCAGAACATGCTGTAAGCTATTAAGACAGGGTTTCCAGGGCTTTCATCCTATTACATACTGAAAGGTATACATCATTTATCCTGAAGAGAAAATGTACGTGGAATTTCATTAGAGGAAATCACACAGTCTCAAGTTCTGGCCAAATATAAATTTTGATTTTCCTGTTAACATCAAAAATCCATTTGTCATCCTGAAAATGAACCAAATGTTTGGTTCATATTAAGAACAAATTATCAGGGTCATTTGCTTATCACCACAGTTAGCCTATTTTTTTCTTTGACTCTTGGCAGTTGTGGACAAGGTGCGGCATTTTCCAACTCCTCTTCTCTTTCCCAAGTATGACCAGGCCAAGATGACTACCAGGTCGTGCAAGACATGAGTTGATTCAGTTCATTCCTCAGTTTGGGGGCTGCTTGGAGAGAGCTGGAGATCCCCTGTCTGTGCAGATACTCTCTTGCACTTACTATGGCAAAACAGTCTCTTGTGCAAGTAGATCAGGAGTGGCCAATTTGTGGTGCTCCAGGTGTCTTGACCTGCAGCTTCCATGCTCCTCCACAATGGGGGAAGGCTGTTGGGAGCTGTACAGCAAATTATCTGGAGAACTACAAACTGCCCACCACTGTTAGATGTCATTAGATGCTCTTAGATCTGTTTAGGTGCTCTGTGCAGAAAAGTGTGTTGCTTGTTTGTTTTGTAGGAAGTTGGATGGGGGAGGGAAAAATACTCATAATTTCCAAAGGATGGAAATAGCACTATGCATAATGTGGCACCCCAGCCAAAACTGATATTCTATTTCACATTTCCCTTTTCACAACACCTGCTTCAAATCATAATGTCTTCATTTTCTGTGTCATCCCAAGCCACTGCTGATATTATTAGCTAAATTTGAGCAAAGGTGAGCAGATGCCCTCAGAACATTGTAAGTATCACAACACTGGTGGTGGCAGTTTCATTGCCCACCACTGGATTTGTCCATTCCTATTCATATGATGGGACTGGTCCACCAGGTGGGCATGCATTCCCCTGAATGCATCGCTTTGATGCCACAATTGTCCATGTTAATATGCTGTATAATTTTCCAGTGAATTATAGATGCCCTTCCTAAACATGCACCTGTACACAATCTGCCACCAATGGACTAAGGTGAGGGGACATCAAGCTGGTGGCTCAGAAGCAGGGATGTGTTCCTAGTCTTTCATAACACCCTACCTGGTGAATAATTTTGTAATTACCTGCAGGTATGGGGGAAATGGTTGAAAAGAAGAAGGAGATAGTCATAAAATTATATGCCCTGTTTTGTCTCAGTGCTAAATGCTTATAAAGTATAAAAAGGCATCACGGAAAAGGAAATGCAGCATGCAGATGTGGTTCTGAAGAACAGCCCCATGGCACTTGTAACATTTGTTCTACCCTGAATAGGCAATGTTCATGGGAAATATATATATATATATATATATATATATATATATATATATTCACACAGCCTTTTGCATAGTGAAACATATTCCCGTAGAAACAGATTTCACTGAGTGTCTTTATAGTTATAAAAGTAATTATTTATTTCCATCAGTATTAAACATTAATTATATTGTGGTCTGATTGCATTAAATGTAGCTATCTGACTTCTGGAATATTTATGCAAAGCATTTGCATTTGGCATAATAAAATTAAGCATTCCCTTGGATTTCAGATTTGGATTTGTTTTATTTATTTACTGATGTACTTTAGACAAGAAGAAGGGCTGCCTTTTAACTAATACCTTTGATGTTTGCTTTCTAAAGATGGCATAGTGCTCAGTTTTAAAAAATTAAAAACCCAAACATCAAAATGCAATTATAAAATAAAAAAGAAAAATGCTCAGAGCTCTAACAGTATGATGGGTCTTCCTAGATATTTTTGTGTCTATATGGGAGATGAGAATGTGTTACGTGATGAGAGAGAACTGCCAAACCAAAATCGCAACAGAAATAAAAGTGATATGATGGTTCTCCTGTATATGCTGGAAATTTCTTTAGGTTGTCCACTTGGTGTGGAAGATTGGCCTGGCATAAAAAAATAGATCCCAAAAAAGAGCAAAACTAGAGAAGAGATGACATAGTCATCCGCTAGTGCTAGAAGTCAGGCAAAGCTGAATGCTGCCCATGGGTTCACAGTAACCTGTCAACATAAAGAGAATTATTCCACTCTGAATATCATCTCTGTTTTTGCGTGCATGTTCAAGTTCTCTTGGAGTGGGAGAAAGTTTTCCATAAACTCTAATGAAAAAGCCCTTTTCTGATCTCTTCTGGAAGTGTGACACAGAAAACTCTATGGTTTGTGAGCCTCCCCGAGGCTTCAGCGAATGGGGTGGCATAGAAATCCCATAAACAAACAAACAAACAAACAAACAAATAAAACTCACCAACAGTTTTGAAAGTGAGAGGTGGAATTGGTTTGGTTGGGTTTTTTAGGTAGAGCGATAGCTTTTTATCTACTTCAGAGGTTTAGCAACTAGCAAATGTAGAATAAACAGATTTTGCCAGCATGCAAAATTATTTTAAAGAAAGAGTGGCAAACTGTTTTGATTTTATAAGGACTGGAACAACCCCCGTCATTGTTCCACAGGGTAGGCCACTGCTCAATTGACTGATAAGGCTTAATGTTACTGTCACTGCTGAGAAGAAAGTGACAAGGCAAAATAGATTTCCCATCTCCACAGCACCTAGGGATGACCCAGCAGATGTAAAATTAAACTCCAGCTGATATTTTGTTTTAATTCTTCACTGGGTTGACTTTAGGAACCCAGGAAGTTGTCTTTCAACAGGACAGACTTCTTTGTCCAAGTGGATGAGTATTAGGTCTTTTCCATCTACATCTGATGCATCATCTGGAGATGCCAAATGACCCTTATCCAAATGTCAAATAATGTTCAATCCCAGCACAGCAGTCCTTGGATGGATGGATGGATGGATGGATGGTATACACAGTGGTTTCTCTGTGCAGGTAGAAATGAGCTCTACCTTTTAGGAATAGACCACACTAGAAAACCCATTTACTACTATGGAAACCTCCAGGGACATGAATCTCACATCTGCACTTCTCTGCCCACTCCTTATCCCCCGTAGGGTTATTGATGATTGGTGATCCTCTCATTATTTATTCAAAAATAAGATTACCCAGGTAAGCTTAGAGAAGGGTTCTCCTGTCATGCAAAATTTCTATGTGGACAAGGTTTTGCATAGGTATAAGATCAACAACATCTTGAAGATGTGTTTTGGAATTGAGTAATGCAGCATCATGCCCTGAATCATCACACCCTATGTCCCCTATCTGACTGGTTGTTTTCACATGACCTAGCTATCTGATAATGTTTAGTCACTATCACTGGTTACTGATATGAAGATGGACCAAAGAAGTCCTTCTGCTCCTTAGGGACAGAATTGTGGTGGGAATGACCATGAGGGAAGTAGCTAATGAGACTGTGTCAAGTATGGTTTGTTTGTTTGCTTGCTTTATGGGGGGGGGGGGTCCAAGCAACTGGATAATGGAAAATTTAGAGTAAGCAACCTGTGCCCTGCTTTTTTCAAAGTCTGAAAACTAACCCCAGGCTGATAGCAAACTCATAATACTCATAATCCAGGCTTGTTACAAAGGTGAGCATTCACCAATGAGCCAAGTAATTACAAAATTTAGTACTAAAATCCACTACTTAGAATTAATGCAAGTTAGGAAGTTTATTCCTTTCCCTAATTACTTGGTTTCATAATTGAGCCCACTTTCACTTAAGTCAGATTATGAACAAATATAGGAATGAAAAATCTGAAGAAATTCCATGGAAGATTCAAGGGAAAGACTGGTTGTGTGGCAGGAAATGATCTGTCAGCAAAGAGAGCTGCCAAGTCCTAATCCTCATTTGGATTTTGGTTTTCAATTGTTTTGATCACATGATAAATGAAAATGTTTTTTGGTTGCTTTAAGAAAATGCTTGGAAAGAGGCTCATTTATGAATGAAATTATAGGAACAGATTTGGCAAAATGCAGCCTAAGAGGTTTTTGTAAGGGGATAATGCATGAGTAAAAGCAAACATGATCCTTTGTAATGAAACAGGTGTTCTTGAGTTGGCAGCTCTGATTGCCAAGTATTTGGGGGGTTTTTCTTTCTTTCCCTAGAAAAAGGTGTCATTTCCTATAGTCTGCACATTTTCATTCTAAGCTATCACTTAGTTGGCAAGTATACCTGTTTTGACCTGGCAATGCATCTTGCAAAACAGGCACAGTGCCTTCCTAGCAGATGTCCATTGAAGGACATGGGCCAGGAAACCAGAATGTGTGCAGCCACTTCTGAGTGAGACTTATCTACCTGTGAATGATAAAATGACCCAGGAGCTCAACTCAGCCTCTAGGCAGGAAGGAACTAATTCAGTGTGTTTGATCTTTGTCCTTTCTCTCTGAGCAGTTGTCTGTGAAGGGAACCTATTTTACTCAAGTAGGGTTTTCATATGCAAGCTGGTCTGGTGGGTTGGCACAGTTCTATTCACCCAGAAAAGACTTCTGCAGTCCTCAGTTGTAGGGGAATTGTCACTTCTCCTCTAGCCACCTGCTTAAATTATGATGGATCCCCATTGCCTGTCTGCTAAAATTTGATGTGGACAAGGAAAATCGCCTGCATGGGGGCTGAGACATGCAAAGACAATATTTTAAAACAGAATTCAGTTATTTGATTGGGGGAAAAAACCTAACGTTAACAAACCTGATTTATATTTTATACAGAAATAGGAAAACAATTGAATTAGTTTACTATATTCAGTGGTGAGGGATCTGCTTTACTTCAACATCCCTTTGAATGGATTTTGAGAAGACCCTGGCAATTTTGAATGAAGGCAACTGGCATAAAGTTCTGCCAGTTGTCATGTCTGTTTCCATACCTGATAAATATTATGTTTTAAGCTTACTGTCTGGTTATCATATACTGGTCTAGCTCCTTTTAAGCCTTTAGACAAAATGTGACTGCCTCCGATCTACTAACATTATTGCTAACTTTTTCTTAAGCATCTTGTCATTGTACCCTGAAGTTGTCAACTTGTCAAAAATAGCTGCATCAACCACAAAATTTCTCCAGATAATCTTTTGCAAAGAAAAAAATTATTCTGACACCCAACAGTGATTTTTCCAAAGTACATTTTAGCTGAAACTAAGCTCAAAGCTTGGATGAGTCATAATTTTCTCTATTCTTTACTATACATGATGACTACAGGGTACAGATATGCACATGGTGACTACTCCAGGAGTCCGTTCTCCAGTCTGGTCCCATTTCAGGTTCAGAGGAGGATGCAGAGTGGGAGTAACAGAAAATCTGCTAGTGCAGGACTTTCTAGGTTGGTGAACATTTATTTACCCAATTGCTTGGACTCAGTGGTAACTTATTGATGCCTCCACAATATAGCAACCAGTATTTGAAGAATCATGAGAATACAAGACTCACTGGAGAAGACAATAATGTTAGGGAAAGTCAAGTGCAGAAGGTGAAGGGAAGACCAAATATGATATTGACTGAATTCATAAGGGAAGCGACAGCCAAGAACTTGTAAGAGCTGAAGAGAACATTTTGGAGTGCTTTCATTCATAGGGCTGACATAAGTCAGAGACAGCTTGATGGCTAATAGCAACAACAATCTGGCAAGTCAGATAAATTTCCTTTAGAAAGATAGCTTCTCCACAGAGGGCAGAGTTAATGGCATAAGCAGATCCGCCAGCCTTCAAAGGGCCTCTACATGTTTCTGAGACAACCTCTTCCAGAGTGAGTACTATCCAGAATTGATCTGCCCAAGGTCCTGAAAGCCTCTAATCCAGTGATCTTACATTAGCACTACCATGCTTAGTAAGAGTAGCTGTTTTGGATTGACTCCTGGGGAATGTCAAGCTGGACTAGGCAGAACAGTGACAGCTTCCATGTAGCCTGAAATGCCTGATCTTGCCTAGTCTTGGAAGCTAAGCAGGTTCAGGTCTGGTTGAAATCTGGGTGGGTGACTTAAAGTGTTGTCAAATGCCCAGAGAGCTTTGGCTAAGGGCAGTATAGAAATGTAACAACAACAACAAGGCTTGTCACTGACATTTGTCCTAAGTCTCCCTCCCCTTAAAGAATAAAAGATGATAATTATTATAATGCAGGAGAAGGAGGGGGAAGAAAAGATGGGGCAGAGTTCTAATCAATGCTGGGCAGCAGATTCTGAAAAGTGACGAGTTTAGTTCCCCATAGCTTTCCTGATATAATGTCAAGACCATTATAAGAACTGAAAACCATTCATTCAGATTTCCCCAGAATGATTAAAGCAGTTGCTTCAGTTCCCACTGCCTCATGGTTTATTTGTTTATTTAAAATGTCTAATATTACCAAAAAAGGGGGTGATATGTACACATGTGAGGGGGAGGTTAACATAGGAGGACATGCACCACAAAGTACATTTAGAATGGATTCCAGAATTATGCTTCCTGTTTCACTATTTACCACTAAAAATGCCTGAGATGCTTTATTCAAATCAGCAGTGCAACCTCCCCCCCACCCATTTTTCCTTGCATTCTTGTTTAGAAATATTTTCCGTTTCATTGATTTCATAGAAGAATCCACACATAAACATACATTTCTTATCTGTCTGTGTCGCAGAACATGATATTCTAGCAAATCTGATATATCATTTGAACAGTCTGTCTCTCTCACTGAAGTCTTCCTAAAGAAACGTGTGCCTCCCCTCCTTGCTTTGAAAATTGAGCAAGTGATGCTTGATAAAAATAACAATTATTTATTTATGCATGTGGCTTGTGTTCCTGCAAATGGGAGCCTGACAAGTCATGTCACATGAACTACAGTTTCAGTATTGCCCTAACACTTTGCTTGCAGTTTGCATCCCAAGAAAATGCAGTGCTATGGAAAAACCCTTTCTTAATCATTATGGGCAATTATGGGGGTGGGGCACACTCCATGCATCTCTCTTTGACTCATCTCTATTCATAGATGCCCCAGAAAGTAGAACACACAGGTTCAACCAGAAACTTCCTATTTCAACCAGGTTCAACCAGAAACTTCTTATATTAAACTGTTCAGTCTCTTTGAGTGATTGCCATAAATCAACCCCCCTAGTGAAATTCATTTTTTTTAATTGGTGAGGGGCAATTGTGTCTGAGATCTTTATGGAGTATGGTGGATGCATATGAGAAATACAGTGTGCACTCTTAAAAGAGAACTTTGGGGTGCCCAAGAGAACTTTACCTTTTCCTAATATGTGTATGTGTTTGAATGAGGGAGAGGCTGCTATGCACTCAACAACAGCTTTAGAAGCTATTTTACAATAAAGGAAATGCAGCTCCTACAAGGCCCTTGGGGAGATGGAACCACAGTCTCTGTAATTACCATGTATCCCAAATAAAGTTTTCTGGTAGACTGAGCACCGTTATGACAAGTCCTCATCTTCACCCAAGTGGAACAGTGTAGAGCAAACTAGACCTGTGTGCCTTGCCCTTTCTTCTGAAGATGGAAACATGAAGCGAAAGGATGCAGCAGTGTTGTGTGGGGTTGCAGCAGCCTGGGCTATGATGTGCTTTCCAGACAGAAGCTTGCAATGGAAGCAAAACGGATGTGTATTATATTCATACAATGTCTTTCCTCCTAGAAGTACAGGGCAGTGTACATGTCCCCTGAATTCAATTTCCGCCCCCCTTACACACACAGAGTGAGGTAGGCTGGGCTGAGAAACAATGACTGGCCCAAGGTCACCTGAGGAACTTATGGGGAGATGAGTCTACAGTAGCTCTCACTTCTGAAATGAAGACACTTGGCAACCATGAACTACTTCCACCAAAAATGGGTTGTATTCAGTGTCTGCCACTCTCAAGAGCATTGAATAGTTCAACCTAGTGCTCATCTATAAACCACCATGGGAGAAGCCAGAAAAGGCACAATACTTCCTGTATTATGATAAAAGATGTATCGATTAGATCTGTTGACTGATCTGCAACATGATGCAGGGAAGAAGAAAGTTCTTGGAAGCTAATTTCCACCTCTTCTTCCCCTGAGAGCTTTCAGAGCCCTCCAGTACCCTCCAGTTTTTGCTCCAAGAGGGGAAACAGCCAGTATGAGGCTTGCAGTATTCCGAAGACCTGAAAGGGAGAACCCTGAAAAATTAGCAGAAGCTGTTTCCTTGGGAAACAAGGAGAAGGATGTCCTTACCTGATTTTCAGAGATTTCCCCCACCCACGCACCCAACATGCCACAACCAATTCCATGTAGCTTTTTCTAGTAGTTGCCATGGAAAGAAAGGGGCAGAAAATTCAATTCCAGAATCTCCTTTCTGTCACGGCATTATCAGATGTCACCCACTCTTTCATATTTCTTAAGTTAGTGATACACACACACACACACACACACACACACACATCTCCAGGGACTATGGACTTCAGACACCAATTGCCATGATGAAAACATTTTGATGAGGTTCTCTCTGTAAAACAAGCAACTTTGCTGCAGACATTATTTTAATTCTGGTTGGGGAGAACATAAATGCAAACCAGAAGAGAAGCATATTGTTGATGAACTCGCAAATGTTTTTTGTGCTATTTATTTTGCTGTCTTGATCACAATCAGCTTCTTATTCAGAAGTTCAATCAACAGCCAGGGATGCATTTTACCCATCTCTGAATTCTTCGTCAAAAATCCAATTTAGGATGTCTTTAGCACTCTGTTTCTCCCTCCTTCTCTGCCCACCCACACACACCTATACACACAGACAAAGACATGCAAACTTTGTTTTTGGAACCATGACAGGTTTTTTTTAACAAAACTTATGCAAATCTATAACTGAATACTATTAACAGTGCTTAATTATAGTTATTGTAATGAGTGGAAAGGGACTTTTTATTAGAGATTATGAGATTCTGGTTATCAAAGGCCTTTCTAGTTTTGAATTTTAGAAATGTCAAGGGGGACTCAGTAGCATTCTCTGAGCAGAATATGGTATGTAGTTGGATATATTTCAAAAGCTGGAATATTTCAAAACCAGACTAATGTGTCTTGATCCTTGAGATTGGTATGTGACAAGTAGTACCTCTAAATGGAGGAAATGCTGGAGCTGGAGGTGTGCACATTTAGATCTGTGCTATTTCAGACCATGATGTAGAGAGGGCCCCCAACTCTTACATGTTTCAGTGTGCTTGGAAAGATTTGTCCAATTCTGAGGAGGAGGCAGAAGGGCAAAGTTGGACAGATGACTGTAGTTTCAAGGTTACCTAGTGAAGGTTCTCAAATAGAGCATGAGAACCAGCCCATCTTGGAAAAGGAAGGAGACATGTCAGAGTGGAGTGGAGAGGAGATGGAGCAGAAGTTCTTTGACCCACTCAGGAGATGACAAGGGAGAGGAGCTGACCAGTTATAGAAGATCTCGCATTCCTATCATCTGGGCCTTGAACAACAGAAGGCATTCTAAAGGTGGAGTCAGATTTTTTTCTGAAAGGGAGGGAGGGAATGGGTGTCTCAGTTTGGATTCAACACTTTACATGGACAGATGCTTCTCCCACCTCTCAAAGAGAACACTACTGAGGTCTCATAATCAGCTTGTTTGCACCTCAGATCAGCAGAGTCCTCTTTTACACCATAGCATAGCAGGCTAGTTCAGGGAGCACAGAAGAAAGTTTCTAGAACACAAAGCTCTGTCCTCCAAAAGAGGGGAATTGCCAGGGCCTCCATCACCCAGTATCTGCCATCTAAGCTGGCTGCCTGACTTGTTTTAAGGTAGGTTTGGCTCTGAATCTAGGCACTATATAAGTTCCTCTTCACCTTATTTTTCCTGTGTGTTTCAGACTCCTTGGCTCTTCCCAAATATTGCTGTATTGCCTCCACCTATGCTTTTCCATATTGATTATGAAAACCATCTAGGGGTTTTATTCAAAGCTTAGAAAAAACCTCTCTCTCAAGTGGTGTGGTGGGGGAGTTTTGTAGAAACAGGTGATTTTCACAAGCTTCTCCCCTCACCAGAGAAAATGATAAATCCCATGGCCCCAGCATGTAGTTGCAGCCACCAGAAATCAATAAAAGGGTTAGTTCAACCTCAGGAATCAGGCAAGCCATCCTGCATGAGAGCTTTCCATGCAGCTGATGATTTCTTTCAGCTTCATGTGTCATCCACATATGCCCTGGTGAGATTACCAGGCGCACACTATGAGCTGACTGTTTTGGTGGGATTGATAGCTCCAAAGTTGATGATGATGAGGAGCTGGCTGACTAGACAGGGCTGAAAGCCTGAACTCTGATAAAGGAATTTTTGCTGTAACTCACAGGCCTTTACCTACAGCCCTATTTTCTCAGTACCCACCTGCATCTGCTCAAGATGAGATTACATGGGGCCCAGTCCACTGTCCCATAGAAGAAGAACAATATTCAGAGGGAGGGGATTTAGAGGTGGGTAGTCTCTCAGATGGAGAACTTGAGCTTGAGGAAGTGGACCCAAAGGCCTGTTGTCACAGCTGCTGGCTGGCTCAGTTAGGGGCTCTGAGTCCAGAACTCAGGTGCACCTGATTCCACAGTGCCCCTCCTTCCTGAGACAGGCCCAGAAGGGTTCATAAGCAAAGGTTTGGGTAAAGGGAGGCAGAGAGGGTTCAACATCTCATTTTGTGTATGCTCAGATAGTTCTTTGTAGAATAAAGGAGCTTAAAGAAGTGCTGGAGAGTCTGTCTTGCTGGGGAGGGAATACCTAGCTCACAACATCATGGAACATCTGGAGGGCAGCTTGTGAAGGCAGGGAAGAACCAGCAGGAAGGGCTAATGGCCAACATGGGAATCCAAGCCTATTTCAGAAACAGTCTGAAATGATCAGTAGCCCCCTTTAAGAGGAGAAGGGCTTAAGCTTCCCTTCATATTCAAACATCAGCAACCTCACAGAATGTTTTCCAGTTCATATTTCTGTCATTCTATTGGTTTTCAGAAGGCTGACTCCTTCTGAGCTGTGTGGCTCATGTGTACTTGCAGACCAAGTTTTATTCTATTTTTACTTTTGGGTGGTATCTGCAGAAATTTGCCCTTGCACTAATGCATATGACTACAAACGTGCCCTTGTGTGAGTGGAACAAGTCTCATAACATCACCCCCCACTGCAAATCCAATTCTATCCATGAGCAGACAACAGAATGAAAGATGCCAGGCCATCCACAAAGCAAATAAGGAGAGAGTTAACACAATCCCTACTTCCCACTGGCAGTTTTGGAAACATCTGCCCCAGTATCTTGCAAATTGGAATTAAAAATCCAAATGGCTTTGGTTCCCTCTTACTTTGGTTCTTCCACCTATCAGATTAAAGACATGTATTCTCTGATTTATTTTTTAAAAAGCTGGATTTCAGTGAAGAAAGGCGGTAAGACCCCCGGGGGGAGCATATATGGCCTATCATGTAAATCCTCCTTAGTTTGCGGATTATGGAGCCGATACAGCAGAGTAGCTCCCTCAAAGCCATTGCAAGTCTATTGTGTCGCTATGCATTAGTGACAGCTGGATTAAGGCTGTGCGCTAAGAATCCACAGGAATTATTTTTTTGACACTAAAGAGCATATGTATTTCTTCAGTGACATAACTTATGATTCCCCCACCCCTTACAATACCCGAAGGCATGAGTCAAGATCAGAGGCCAAGTTACCTTATTTGTTTGTTCATTTGCTTATTGGCTTAAAATGTTAATGTAAGTTGAGGTGAGGGGAAGGCAAATAGTTGGGATGCAGTAGGTAGCTGCTACTGATCGCAAACATGCTTCCCATCCTTTTGATTAGGGGATTTCTGCTGCTTTCCCACCACTCTCTTCTTCCAACATACAGAGTAGTAAAGGCATAAAATTCAGGTGCTCATACAGGACTTTGTGAGGGTGTGTTTTGGTCCTATAGCACTAGTTTGGCAATGAGAAGGTCCTAGTGTTAAGCTCTAGCACCTCCAACCTCTCCGGTAGCAGAAAGGGGAAATGCCTCTTTTGCAATTCTGGAGAATGCAATTCTAGAGAATTGATGAGAGAGTAGCAAGAAAGATGAGGCCATGAGTTGTTTCCTATGTGGTAGGGCCAGGATGAGCCATTAGGATTGTGCCATTGCAGTACTTAACTGACTACTCAGACTTACCCGAGTTTCCCTTCTACCATCTGATTGCACCACTACTATCTATCATGATGGTGCTACCTACACCATGGTATGTAAGGAGAGATCAGTCTACCTCTGGTATGTGTCAGATTCACATGTATTCATTCAAAAATCTGTCCTCTCCTGTTTCTGCCGTGATTGCATCTTTTAAAATCCACCTATAAATTCATTTCTAGATATCAACTTAAATGCACAACTTTGAACACAACTTCTCATAAAATATATCATTCTTATCATGTTTTCCCTTCAATATAGGAATTGCTAGATGTATTTGCTCTTAAAATATGGCTTTTATACACATTTTTGAGCAGAAAATGGCATCACCAATTCAGATTGTCCCAAAATCTTGAAGATCACCACATTCTGATCTGAACATTAGTCTAGGAGGTATGGATTTGGTTAGTTTAGTACAATAAATGGCCCAGATAAAATTTTTGAGTATTTCTGTAATGCAATAGCTTGGCTCTGTCATGGAGAGAGAGAGAGAGAAGAATATGTAGAGACTGTGGGAAAATATGAGAACTCTGCATAACATATTTATATTCCTTGAGAACATCAGCTCCACTTCATAATAGTTTAATTAGCCTTTGCTTCCTGTCATGTAATTCACCTTCATTTGTGTAATTCTCTTTAATTGTGATAATTCATCTTCCTAATGTATGAAAGCGAAGCGCTTGCAAATCTAGTCTTAAGTAAAAACCCTGGATTGTCCAATTGACTCGTTTTGATCAAGCGACTCAATACCTTTTAATTAGGTATTTCCATCTTAATCAATTTTCATGTCAATTTTGTGTTTCTTGGATGTATAGATTGACAGGAGCCCTATCCAGGTGCTCAGATCTCCCATGCAATTAGAGTTCCATGGAGTGGGGAGAAATGACTCTACTCATGTCATTGCCAGGCCCATTATCTGTCATGAACCGGAGGGCAAACATCAGCAGCTTACAGACTGTCCACACATCTGATTCAGAACTCAATGAAGGATGTGTGGATTTCTTTGGATTCATTCGGTCTGAATATTGCAGATTGTCAGGCAAGCTTCTTTCCATTGTCTGCTAATTAACAGAATTTATTTTTTTTTACAAAACTTTTGTTCTACTTGTGCTAATTAATATTAGCACTAATTCACCTTGGTGCTAACACACATTATCACAAAAGTGCATCTGTGATGACATACAGTTGCATACTTCATCAGATGCACTCATGCACATTAATATAAGGCCCCAGTAAAAAACTAGTCCACAGTTCCATGAAATCTATGTGGCTTGGAAGAAGTTGGGTCACAATGAAAGCCACAGATTGGATCTGTGGATCTATTAACTCATTTCAATATTTTTTGAATTTCTCTGACATCTCCACATTCAGGAACCATTAAATAATTGAGAACATAGCATATTCAGTGACCACAGGTTACGGACTGACTTGGAGAGACAAGATACAATGGGTGGCTTTTATACAATTTTTATTATTATCATTACTAAATATAATAAAGACCAAAGGACCAATACATATAGCCCTACATAAATATAGAAGTAACATAAGGCTAGTTATCTTTTTCATTGTTCTCTTCTGCATATTTGATTTAGCCAAGGGCTACAGATTCCCACAATCAGAAAATTAAACATAGCAGATGTCAAATTTTTATTTGTGTGAATAATCATGAGGACATTATTTTCCAAATGGCCATAATATGTAGCATTTTTGTTCTAACATAGTACGTCATGAAGGGAAGACATCTTCTAGCATATGTTAACAACTGAAATGCAGATTGGATCTAGTTATCCAGACTATTATTTTGTCAGAAGCAAAGTCACTGAATCATAGAATCATAGAATAGTAGATCTGGAAGAAGCCAGAGGGCCCTTAGGTCCAACACCATCCCATTCAGAGGCCTGTCCAGATTTTATTTCAGAGTTTTGTGTTGATGACCCTGGGATGGGAAGATCTTATTAAAGTATTGTTTATCTTACCACCTCAAAGTTCATAAATAATGAATGAACTGTGTAACTGAATCTACTTAACTGTCATGTGTGAAAACATTTTAGGTGGCCTATAAGAAGCTCAAGATACAAATGATAGACATTATCAGTGAGTTCTTGTTTTCACAGAATGTAGAGATGCCTGAGGAATTTGATTGCTGTTAATTCCAATAGACACTGACCTGATCTACCCTTCCAGGAATAAGGCATACATATGTTGAATTGTGATAGCACGATCCCCCGAAAGAGACATCTTCAAATTAATAATGGATAATCCTCTGGTAGCCCTTCAACTAGAGGACCATTCTCTGTAAAAGAGGACGTATGGGTACCTTACAAGTCAGCACCATGGACAGCAAGCTACCTTTGTTCCATTCCCAACCGTGCTATATTCTGCCTCCGTTTTGTTGCGCCCACGGCAGAGGCAGCAAGAAATGGAGAGAATGACCAGGTTTTGGTCATGTTGGAATTAGGGATCTGAAATCAGGATCATTCTCTGAATAAATGGTGCTGATGGGATGGGATTACAAACAGTCTGGATGGTCTGAGGATCCTTCAGAGAAGAGCGGACAGGGCTACTGTCATTGGTAGGCACACATTTTAGGCCACCATTCATTCTCCCTCTCCCTCTCCCTCTCCCTCTCCCTCTCCCTCTGTCTGTCTGTCTCTCCATTCCTAAGGATAGCATCCATTGTAATGGCACACACATACTAAACTGAGATAACTGCGAAGACATTCAGGGCAAAAGATGGCTTTTGCAAAGCTACATGTAGGCACAACAATTATGTAAGGTCATACATCTTTGCTAGCTGTGGTATAATTATACCCATTGATATATTATTGATTTTAAAGCAATTTTAGAAGCGTGCAGTGGCCATCCTCTGAGCAGCGCTGCAGCATGTAATTGCTCTGTTAATGTATTTCTGTGTTACAGAAAAGTTTGGCTCTGGAGGCAGGGCATTATGGTGGCAGAGCAGGGAGAAAGAAAAGGTGAGCATAAGTTCCTTAACAGAAATGAAACTGTTTTGTGAAAATGCAAGTGCTGGAACAAGTAATAAACCTTTGTGTTCATTTCAAGCAGTCCTAAAAAGCTGGCAAATTCTGATATGCTTATTGGGCTTTTGTATGTTATAATTCAAAAGAAGAAAGAGCATAAAATTTACCTTGCTTGATCAAAGTGACATGCCAGCTAGTCTTGCATTCCCCCTTTTATTGTAGCCAGTTATTATTCCAAAGAAAACTTCCACTAGGCAAGACTGGTATAGCCATCTCTGTCTCTGCATTTGCAACATGTACTCTGATACTTCTGTCTGGGTACCTGGATAATAAGAGTTGCAATGAACTTCCATGAAGTGCAGCCTCCTTCTATCCTTCAGATTTGTTCTCATGCTTGGCCTTCACTTAGGAAGCTAGCCAAGCTGAAAGGAAGACTGTCAATGGTCATGGAACTCCAGTTGCTCAGCAAGGAACATTCCTTTTTTTCTACAGCACATGCAGCACAAAGGAGAGACTGCAAATGTGTGGGAAAGAAATGTTGCTTATGCACACTGGCACCAGCTGCCAATATCTGTTTGGATGCAGCTGCTTGGGAACCCTGGTCCTGGATCTCACTGGGGTGCTTTGTGCTGGGCTTCTTAGCAGCCTGGATGTGTTCTTAATGGAGCACAGTTAGCTTGCAGGATGGTGCCTTGATGTCCTGCCTGGCACCATCACATGTCTGCTAGCAAGGGCTGCTGCTCATACAGCTGGCATTGCCTTACTGGAAATCCAGCAGACATCATCCAACAGCCTTCAGAGGACTTCCAAGAGTTGCTGGCCCTTGAAACAGCCTGCATGGAAGAAGAACCAGCTGGAGAAGAGATTGCTTTTCCTGAGCTGTCAGGACATGGTGCAGCAGCTACAGCTGCCAGAGGGATGCTGCCACTGGATCCAAATGAAGGAACCCAGGAGAACTCTACCATCATCATAGCTAACAGATTCTGACTTCAAGTGAGAGCAGGAAACTGGCCCAAGCCTAGCTGAATCTTGAAGGAAGCAAAACACTCTCATGCTGCTCACCTCACTAAGAAGCTTCCCTATGGGCACCAAGTATGGCTTGCTCTACCGCAGCCACTGCATGACTTTTTGGAAAGGTTTGTAGGCGTGGGCAGATCAAGGCTGCTTAGCAAAGCATTCCTGCTAGAAAAGGATGAAGGCAGACATATGAGCCTATGTTAAATCTTTTATGATCTTCCAGGAGATGGGAAAGACTCATAACAAAGTCCTTCTCCAACTATTGTTCTCCATCCATACCAACATTTTCCACCCCAATCCTTGGGATGCCATTCCAGTAGGTTGCCCTTGATATGTTTGGTCCATTTCCCAAATGACATAGGAAGAAGGATCCACTGGTGGTAATGGATTGTGCCACTAGGTTTCCACTGCATAAAATAGATACAGATACTAGGAGCTGTCTGTAGGTAGTTCTGTGTGACTCTGGGTCTAGACATTTTGTCCAAGGCCATGAAGCCGCTGTGAGAGAGGCATGGAGGAAAGCAACAGTGTCTTCCCATGCCATTGTCAAATTAATGGCCAGGTGGAACAATCAAAACCCATGTAAGTTTTTGTGAAAGACAGGTACTAGACAGTGCAGCAGTTACTCTTTGTGTACTCCTCCATGCATCATGGTAGCCTAGGCTTTTGTCCATTGGAGTTAGCCCATGGCAGGGAAGTGAGGACCAAACTAAGAAGGGGTGGAACCACAGAAGGACCTTCCCATCGTGCACCTTGTGAACCAATTCAAGAACTCTTTGAGGGAAGTGATGGACTGGGTCTGGGAGCACCTAAACTAGACCAGAGGAAGCAGAAAGCTTGCTAGAGGAAGGGTTTACCAGCCAGCCATAGCTGATGCAAAGGAAAGTCCACCAAGCTCACCTAAAAGGAGCCATGTCTGATCAAAGAAAAACAAAACGGCTACCTGACTGAATTTCCTAAGACAAGCAGGAAGCTCATGTTATACTGCTTTTGCCACAAAGAAGGAAAATGGTGTTTCTGATACTTTGTTCAGGTTAGTGGATAGAAAAAAATTTCCCAATGCTGACTATTATGTTCAACTCTGTATGCTTCAGATCTGTATCTTAAGAGCAATGCAAATTTTACTACATATTTTAAACAGAATCAGGCTGGGCTCTCCCTTCCACCAGTTCTCTTTAGGGAAGGGACGCTTTAGTCCTCCCTCACTCCCCGGACCAGACCATCTAGCTCAGAGCCTTCATTTATGCTTAGCTGTATTTCTATTTCAGTTACAGTAGTTGTTTCTAAACAGATTAATTAACATAAGCAAATATATGCAAATGTGTGTCCCCTTTTGTTTTCTTTTTTGGTGAAATGTTTCCTCTTATTTCATAAACTGTAAGTGGCCAAGATTCTGTATTCCCTATGAAATTCTGTATTTCTTCATTTTTTCTTCTCTTTCTGCTGTTGCTGAACTTAACAGGAGTCAAGTCTCACTCAGTTACGTTGCATGAACCTAATGCTAACTCATACTGTGGGTTTTGGTTATGAGCAAACTCAGAACTATGGGTAAAATGTGGGTTGTTAATCATGAATAACCCATAAAGAGAACCAGTGGCTAGTTGTGGGATTTGGAATTTTAGTTGTTTGAACCTTGGGGGTTTGTTGTATATGATTCTAAAACCTTAGGTGTTTCATGGATTGTTTTGCTAGGCAACAGAGATGACAGGCAAAAATGGTTACAAAAGCGACCTGCTCTAAATACTAGTGGCGCAAAGGCATTTGGGATGCAGGAAGGAATAGGCAAAGAAGGTGGGAACCAAACAGCTCAGGAAATGACCAAACAACCTGCAGTTTGCTTGATCATCTGACATCAAGTTGTGGGTTAACTTCATGTAAGACCACAACTCAGGGGCTAATTAACTCTTGGATGGTTGTTATATACAAACTAGGAAGCTGTGGTTATTCTCATGGTGCATGGTGGTGTTGGAACATGGACTCTGTGAACCTGCCTGAGTTGCTTCCCATGACTTAAAGCTGAAAGATATCCCAGTAAGTGTTATCTTGAGTTAGTGTGGCATCAGTTCCTACCCATAATGCACTTAGTTTTTAATGTAATAAGGTGTTTTAGGATTCCAGAAATCCAATTTCCTTTGAGATGGAGGGAAAAGAATCTCACCTGCAGGATATGCATTTATTTATTATGGCATCTATGTGCTTTCCATATGCTGAGTTTTATTCAAGATAGAACTGTATATCCTACACACATACTTCAGAGAAAGAAGCTAGCTGTAATGCCATGTGAAATGACTAAGTACCCTGGATGATTAAATAGGCACTGTCCTCCAAAAAGGAAATAAACACATCCTTTAGGTTATTATACAGAAGCTGGAAAATTGCTTCGTAACGCGTCTGTCTTCCTTCTCCCTTTTGTTTCTAAATGGAGACAAGGATGGTGCTGATAGCTCCCTGGGCTTCGGAGTAAATGGCAAGAGAAACGGGAAAGGCAAGGTGGCTGTGTGCAGCCATGTCTTAACTAAATAGGAGAGAAGCCACCAACCATGATAGGTATGTCGTCTTGGCCAGACACAATTTCCCTTAACATCGGGGTGATGAGAAATTCATACCTGACAAAAGAGGCAATTAGTTTGCTGAATGACAACAGGAAATGTCACCACTAGCTGTAAACTATGACTCTATTCATTATTATGTTGGCAAGTCTCATCATTAGGAACATTACAATAATCAGTTTCCTGTCACTGGAGATCTGCACTTGCATTTTTCTTCTCCAAACACCTTAATTTTCAGTTGTGGGCATGATCATTTCACCTGCTATTTTTACCTCTCCCCCCTGCCCCCCACACCATTCTCTCCTGGCTCTGGAATGCGACAGTAATTTCAAATGAGAAGCTAAAGCATCTCCCATAATGGGTATTAAAAAATGGAAGGTGTGAATGCTGACATATCCAATCTTTGCTGAAGTGCTATTAATAGAAGCATAATGAAACAGGAAAACCAAATCGGTTTGAAAGAAAGGAAGATAAACACTGCAGAGAGAATGTCAAACTCATTGACATATCATTAACACGCAGTCATCTTTTACATTGCAGCTGAAAGCAACCAATTAATACGTTAGAATTGGTGAGATTCCTTTTTTTAGGTGTCTTGGCAAAAGCTCTTGGGGTGTCACTTCAAGGGAGTATGATGACTGATGCTCAAGCAGGCATCTCTCCTCTTTCATCATCCAGATTGGTGCTCTTCTTTCATGTGACTCCATGGCCAGCTTCTCTTCCGTTCTTCATTTCATGAAGCTCTGTAATGATGGAGAGGTGTCCCTGAAGGCTAGCTTGCCTGCTCATACCACAAAGTTTCCTTTAAAATGTGACTCCACAGGGAATTGTTTGGAGAACTTCCAGGTGATGCCTTCACTCCTTGGAATCCCAAGATAAGACCAGATAGGCTTGCTTATTTATTTATTTATTTATTAAAACATTTCTATGCTGCCCCTTGCCAAAGCCTCAGGGCGGCTCATAGCACAGCACAGAATAAAATACAATAAAATACAAAAATAACAATATAAAACCAACAATATAAAATAAATAACTTCCCCGACCTGCCACATACTAATATAGCATTATTGTCTTTCAAGGAAAAAAGGGCACCAGGAGGGCTAAAGGGAAGAGAGGAATGGGGCAGATCAGAGGCCTTCCACCTGTTTCATTCACCTCCAGTCTTTTGGCTTCCTGGTACCTTTTTTTCTTAGGGGCAATAATTCCATTTATTTATGTATTTGTTTATTACATTTATATTGTACCTCCTCCTTTCCATACCAAGAGATACCGGATCAAAGGAAGACAACCTTAAACCCAGAATGGTTATCAGGTTGTGCAGGTCAAGGGTTGCGCAAAGACTTTTTTCATGCAAAGTAGGTGTTTTGTCAAACAACTTTAGCCCTTTTCTAGGCCTGCAAATTGGTTTGATATGTTTTGCTTCATGTGCTAAATGTTGAATATGTTTTCACTGATAAGGTCATTGCTCAAAGCACAGGCTCTGTAAGGGACTTCAAGCTTGTTTTGATATCAGCATCTCTTGATTTCTTCAAAAAGTCAATCAGCCAGTCAATCATTGTATTTCTGTATCATCCAATAGTCAAAGTACTCCAGGCAGTTCACAACATGATAAAATATGATATAAAATCTTTAACATACAAAATTTAAAGAATTCTGAATGGTTAAAAATAATTATCAATAAAATTACCAACGCCTGATTAAAAAGGAGCTAAGATACATAGTAAAAAGAGGGGAAACTGTATTTTAAGGGCCCACAAAGTCCTCCTTTAATTGGCATTCGTAACATTTTATATGATGTGGTATTTGAACTGTATTTCATTTCACCTTGCTCTTTAGAGCCTGGGCCTACTCTTGCACCTGATATTCAGTGCACAGCTGTCGCTGCACTCAACTACCTCTTGTGGAGATCTTCTCTTTGAGTGTAGCAATGTTGGTCTAGCAGCCATAGTTTACTGGAAAGTGAACAAGCCATTAACGCTCCATATTCTTTCTCCCCTTTTCTTTTGGATTGTTAAACTATATTTTCCTGTGGCATCCAAACTAGGAAATGGTGATTAATCACTACTTATGGACCAGGATGAGAGCATATTTTTACACTACAGACAGACAACCTGGTGTCCTCCATGTTTTGCACTACAATTTCCATCAGCAACAGTCAACATGGCTAAGGGTCAGAGATGAAGGGAACTGTGTCCAAAACACCTGCAGGGCATCAGATTGGAATGCAATGAAAATACCAAGCTCTTACAATGTTTGCTGGTAACTGGTATCTACTTATGTTAAGAAAGAAATGTCCTCAGTTTAGGTGACTACTTGCAGATGTGGCTGCTTGAGGATGCCTGGCTTGTCATGCTCGGAGCTGAGGGCATGCAGTTTCGACATCCATCATTGGAATGGTACACAAATGGCTTGTCAAAACATTACTTATCCAGGAAACATGCAAATTGCATTTTCTCTTAGTGCCACAGATGGCTGCAGGCCATGAAACCTGGGGGAAGCAGACCAAGTCTGGAGGGTGTTCAGCTGAGTGCTTGGGCAATAACTTTCAAAACCTTGTTACTTAGCTAATGGTGATAACTGGATCTGGCACTTGGTGATTCTCAGGGATATTAACTTTCAAGCTAGGCAGCTTCTCCTTGGAATTATACTTTCAAGCAGACAAACTCAGGAAGCAAGTCTAAGAAGCAACCAGAGGGGCCATCTGTCATTTCTTTCCAGGAGCCCGAATGCCTCCTGAGTTGTCGTCAGTACCGCTGGACCCAGTGGACTACTAGCAGCAACTATTATGCTGGCTGTTCAGTTGACTCCTGTCAATGAGATTAGGCCCCTTCTGGTAAAGTTGACCCCATTATACCTTGGAGACCTTTATGGTGGGATATGAAAAATACGCTCCAGTTCTTTCATAACCTCTTTGCATAGTGATGCTACACACCAGAACAATCAGTTTCTTGTGTCGGACCCACAGAAACATAGGGTCTCCTTCCCATCAAGGAGATTGTTTGTGCATTTGTATATTTTTAGGAATCTGAGAATCTCATTCCTATTACACATGTACTAATGCACATTAACACTGATACATGTGTGCATTGGTGCACATTAGCGCAAGTATACATTCATATAAATTCTACCCCTCTCCAAAGCAAAACAAAAACTAAGCAGTTCTTAAGTACATGACTTGGAATAGCTGGTCTATTGCAGGATCTGTAGGTTGGATGCAGAGAAATCTGAACTCTTTTGAATGGACTGCAGATTTTTCCAACAACCCTACTGGGGAATATCTGAGGAAGGTTGCTGTGAAATTGTGTTCTACTTGTGGGCTTCCCGTGGGGATCTGGTTGGCCATGGCATATGCAGAATGCTGGACTAGATAGGCTTTTGGTCTGATCCAGCGTGTTTGCCTTTATAGTCTTGTGCTCCAAAGCTAGAGGGAGAAAACAGGATTTGCCAGTTTGATTTCCTGGATGTGTCACTGAGAATAACAATCCTTAGGAGTTTAAAAGGATAGTTGTAGATGAACCCTACACACAGTACCTTTATTCTTCACCTCCAGGGGATCTGATCACGCTATATTTATTATACATCTCTTCCATTTGTTTCATGAAAAGCCATTGGGAGAATCCAGTGGTGCGGCAAGCCACTTCAGCCTTGTACTTTGCTGTTAAACTTAAAATAATAATAAACACACCTACATTGTCCTTACATGAGCTGCCAGTACCTTTTCCCAGTCAAAGTGAACACTTTTTGCGTATTTAAAAGGAATGCATCCATTATTCATCTATAAAAGCTTAGTGTTAGACTAAAATTCATAAAGAGAAAAGCAAAGATTACAAAAGGAGATTTCACATAAAAGTAGACCTGGGAGGAAACAAAGCTTAAGCTGGTGACTGCAGCAGCTCTCTGCTTTCATGTCTGTAAAGCCTTTGTATTTGGGGGAGGGAATCTAAAACAAAGGGCTTTTTCCTTTCTCTCTTCCTTTCTTTTTCCACTGCATAAAACTTCAACGAAAAACCAGATCTTTATCTCCTGTGTTTTAAAATGTATTTATCAGAGCACTATAGTCTATTCTAGCAATAACTAGATTTATTGGTTTTGTTCAGATTCCCCAGATAACTTTTGCAGAGGTGACATGGTGTATATGTTGGTCTTTTCCTCTCTGATTTTAGAAACAGGTCTTGACTTTTTTGAAAATTAAACTGCAATCCTTCTGGTGATCTTTGAGCCTTTGCTTCATATGAAAGTTGTACTGGCATGATCCATTCTCCATCAGACTCTTAGCTGATGGGATAAATTCTGTGAGGTGCAGAAAGCCTGAGAGTACAACATGCTATGTTATGTTATATTGTGTTATTTTAAGGTTGGGTTAGTGCTATGGATAGGGGTAAGGCTGGAGTAGAAACACTCACATGGAATGAAAACAGTCACCCCCAATTGAAAATCCAGAAATACAGATGCAAATTAGGATTGGCTATTTCAATCCATGTTTATATGCACATGTGTACTTGCAGTAAGCCAGCTTCTTCTCTGAGTACTACATTCTGAAGAACTCTTACCACCACCTTCATTACTCTGCTTTTGCTGGTACCTCTGGTCCCCCCCACCCCACAAAGGCACATGTTTCTGTACGTACATGGCCGGTCAGTAGAAAGATTTGCTTCTTCTTGCAGTGGGTTTATTCCAAGTGTCTCATACAAGGTCAAAGCATCATTTCATTAAATTCCCTACTATCCAAGACCCATTTAGCAGAAAGGGTCAGAGAACCTGGGGCCATATACATGAGAAGGATCAGTAAGTGGTCCAAGAAACCTTCAAGCCCCTCCTGTAAAGCATCCCCAGCATCACCCATCTAGAAATCTAAAAAAGGATGTTCTTTGATGTTCCTTACACCACTAAATGCTCACCCATATCTTAAGGTATTAGAAACTACAGAGTATACAATTGGCACTGCATTTCATTACTTGGTTGCTGAGGTCACCAGATGGCATGGCACTTGTGGTTTCACATAAGCATATGGCCTGACTGAATCACACCCCAAAAGAGCAAGCAGCATAGTGGCTCTGCTTCTTTGCAACTCACTGCCTCTGAAGGTCATGCACCCACACTGTCTTGCTTCCAGCAACTCCTGGAAATATTGTTATTTCACTACGCCTTCCTGAACAAACCAGCCACATTTTTATCAATCCTTTTAACATACTTACTGGATTCACACATAACAAGACATGCCCCCCACCCCATGACTTGTCTGCCAAGTCACCTGAACCCAGTCGTGGTATTATAGCAGGGTAAGTTTTTCCCCCAGAAACTACAGTAAGAAGCATTGCTTTCTTTTTATGACTTCTTCTTACTGCAATTGTTTTTTGTGTCATCTGAACCAGGGAATTCTTTATTCCTTTACATGCTTTATATTTTATTGCTTACTACTCTGAAATCACCATACTGGAATATGGAGCAGTATATACATCTTATAAATGAATGCATAATAGAAAACATTTGAAATTGGTATGGCAGTTGCTTTTCTTTTCTGCATGATAAATTCATTTCAGTACATTTTCAGTGCACACCTTTCTGACCAATCATGGATTTGTATGCAATCCATGGCAAGTTTGTTTAACTTCATGTATGCACTTAAAAATTGTGCATGGAACAATGTGTGCTTTTGAAAAAAAAATTCACACCAATATGTTTTATCTATGAGAGAAGAGTGTGTACATTTCAAAGATGCACATGACTGATGTACAAATTTGGAAAAGATACACACACAAATATACAGAGAGTGACTTCACATGTGTGGATTAATGTGAATAGGGAATAAAGCTCACAGTCTAATAGGATCTGAGTCAGGAATTTGGGCAAGTTTGAGTTTTGCTGGTTTGCTCAAGCTTCCCTTGCATTGAAGCTGTTTTCCAAACTTAGTTTTCTTATGACTGGAAATCAGCTTTGGCAGCCTTCTCCAGTCTGGTACCCCTTAAAATATTAGATTACGACTCCCAACATCCACCATCCACCTTGATTGGCTAGGGGATACTGGGCATGTAGTTCAACACATCTGGGGAGAACCAAATCAGAGAATGTCAAACTGGGAGGAATGGCCATTTTATGTTGAACATTGTTGGGAGCAGGAAGTACCCCATGCCACTAATTCTCTGCTATAAATCCTCAGTGCTTCATTTGCAAACCTGGATTTGGGAACGATTGAGGTAAGATGCAGTTCCCCACTGCACCATATGGTTATCATTGTACAGTAATTAATAAGATAAACATATTTTTATGAAGAGATAAATCCTTATATGCCAAAAAGCTGTGTCCTCACTCAGGATAAACTCCTTTTCTAATTCCTCTGATTTTAATGTGCTAGAGACTATTAATACTAAAGATTGGCTGCTGCTCAGTAGAAGGCCTGCTTGTTTTACTACAGTGCAGTGTCTGAGCTGTCTGGTTTGTTAAACATGGAGGGGAAGGGATGTGGGGGTGGAAGAAAAGAAAGCTGCCCATCAAAAGTCCCAGAGGTTATGATAAACTGCAAGACTAAGGCTTGAGAAAGGTGAGGTATTCACAATTCAATGTTAAAGCATTAACATTTTGACTTGACCTTTACAATGAAGGCCCAATAACATCCGTGAAAGGTGTGGACCTGTCTTAATAGGTGTTTTAACTTTGTGGGTTTATGCCTTTGCCATAGGTAGAGAGATCTGAAAGGACAAGGAGGTTCTCATGGTCAGAAAAAATGGGATAATGCTGAAAGATTTGTCCAGAAACTTGCATCTAGGTAAATACCGGCCCCCTCACTGCCGTTCTTTGTTCCCCATCTCCTTGCTTCTCCAATGGTGGAATAGGGAGCTCAGAAGTTGTAGGCACTGGCATGGAGACCCCTTTAGAATTGGAATTTCTACATGTCAACTATATGAATCTGTCCTTTCCTCCTAGGGCAAAGAGTGTATTTTGTTCCTTTGACCCCAGAGCAGTGCCTAAGATGTGTTTTCCTTAAGCAGAGCAGCTGCTAAGCCTAATGTCAGTTCTTGCCTCCATCTATCCTTATCAACTCTGCTTTCATGGTGCTTCCTGAAGCAACATTATTTTCCTGCTGCATGGCACAGTTGTCCCTAAACATTTAGTCCCCTCTCCTTTCAACATCATTTGGATAGTGGCAGCATTTTCTTGGCCTGAATGGCACCAGAAACATCTATAGCATCTGCAGTAATTTATTTCAGCATTTCATGACTGGTACACCCCTTGTCACCTGAGAACTTTGAGGACATTTATGAACATTCTATGGCATCAACACAGATCTCAGCTGGGAAAAAAAGAAGGAAAAGGGGTATTCAGGGAAATATATCCATACTACAACATTTGTCTGCACTGTTTGATCATGTCTTGTTAGTATGCTATTTCTGGCAAAAAATTGTGCAAATCATATGCGTTGCTACTTTGCCAAAGAAAAAAGACGTTGGTCTCTGAATGTGTAGGATGTTTAATAAAATGTGTGCTTGGAGATCTATTAATAAACATGAAAATGCATTAGTCTGAAAATTAATGATCTTTGGCAAATCCTATATACACCTTTACACCTGGAAAGAACTGAGAGCATGAGCATTTTGTTTAGAAATGGTCTGGCCACAGTTGTTCAGGTGCAGATGTAGATGAAATCCCAGGAAATGGTATTCTTTTCCAAAGCACTTTACATTTTATGCACTTTCTGCATCCTGGTGTGTTTTCAGCAGCTGCTCTAGCAAGAGCTATTCCTCACCCAGGTAACCCACAAAATATACCCCAGGTGTTCTATTTGGGTGTTTATCCCCACATCCATCCCTTTGGTTAATTGTTGTGACCATTTCACAATGGAATGGCCATTCAACATTACATCTCAAATAAACATTACCAGACGATAGTCATATATTTCCTATATTACCTTAAAATAACACATAACTCTAAATACATGTTTAAATGCTTGTTTTTCTTTTGGTTCTCCTTTCCTTCCTTAATTGCATTAGTTCTAGGGATGGGTGAAAAATGTGCTTTGTTGGATCATTTCCATGGATTTACCTAGTGCATTTCCGTGCAACGTGGCTACAAGTTGAGCTGAGCTGTGAACACATTCCATGAAGGGAAATACTGTGCTTGTCAATAAAATCCTAATCCTAAGCATGCTACACAAATGGAGGGGGGTGTGCAAAGAAAACAAATGTGAAGTGCAGGAAAAACAGACTTGAGTCAATGGGAGCATTAGGATAAATACTATTTTAAAATGTATACTTTTTAAAAATCATACAGAAAAAGACAGAAAAACAAAATATATGGAGCAAAGATGGAGCCAGTTTTACAATACAAATGGAGATGCTCAGTAAGATAAAGCTTGACAAATCTGCCAATTCCTAATTGGGTCTCCTTCTCAAGAGTTGCACCAGTAAGGTATACCAATTCAAATGTTGGATTAAGGCAATGGAGAATAAGGATAACACTACAATTTAGCTGTGAAACCCATTCCTCACTCACCCTGTGCATCCAACTACCTGGGAAAGTTGTGGGCTTTCCCTTACTAGAAACATTAAAAGCATCAGGACAGCCATTTGAGGAGGATGGTGTAAACTGGTGTCCTGCAAGAGTAGAGGGATGAACCTGGTGACCTTCTGGCCCTTCCAACTCTACTATTCTATGATTCTATGTATGCATTATTGGAAATGATGAAATACAAGTGATGGTAGACTGAATGGCCATACCTCCCAACATCACATCATCATGTAGTTCCACCCAAAGTCATCTTACACAGACAGCATTCATGTCTGCCTTGGGGTGGTCTTCACATGTGCAGCTGTAGGTGTAGAGACCTCCATGTGATTTGGAATCCTACCAAATCAGGGTAGACATGATGGCTTCTCACTGCATCTATGCTTTACACCTGGACGAGTAGCAGAGAAATCAGTTTGCCAGTTTCAGTGCTACCTAAATAGGGCCACTCCGCCTGACATACTCCTCATATTTTGAAGAAGGGTTTCAAACAATTCACCCTGCCCCCACCCAATTTATTCTGACATCATTTGGTCATTACCAGAGAAATTGCATTGTCTTAACCTTGGCTAATGGGAACAACCTAAGAGCAAACCATGCTTTATGGAATGGCTTATTTCCACCAGCCATAGTTGAAATCAACTATGGGGACATATAAGGAATGTAGTTAGTTGTGAAGTCACGTCCGACACATTGTGACCTCATGGACAACATTCCTCCAGGCCTTCCTGTCCTCCACCATCCCCGGGAGTCCACTTAAGCTCACGCCGACTGCTTCAGTGACTCCATCTAGCCACCTCATCCTCTGCCGTCCCCTTCTTCTTTTGCCATCTATTGTTCCCAGCATTAGGCTCTTCTCCAGGGAGTCCTTCCTTCTCATTAGGTGGCCAAAATATTTGAGTTTCAGCTTCAGTATCTGGCCTTCTAAAGAGCAGTCAGGGTTGATCTCCTCTAGGACTGACTGGTTTGATTGCCTTGCAGTCCAAGGGTCTCGCAGGAGTCTCCTCCAGCACCACAATTCAAAGGTCTCAATTCTTCAGACTTCCTTATGGTCCAGCTTTCACAGCCATACATATAAGGATAACATGTGATTAATCTAATATAAATATTAGAGCTTCTCATCCTCTCTTTGCTAAACCTAGATAGAGATCTGTTTCTAATACCACCAAAGAAAAGAAAAATCAATCAATGACTGTAAATAATAAATCACGTGAAAATGTATGCAAAATACCCTCCCCATGGGGGCAACCACTGGCAAACATTTCTTTCTAGCATGATAATGAATGCTCTATACAGTAACTGACTGGTTATGATTGGTAAGAGCAATGCTAGATCTATTGCTCCTATTCATACCCCAGGAGCAGATCAGAAGGAAACTATTCCCATGAAGGTCCTTTCCAAGTAGCTGGTCCCTGAAGCCACCTGGTGTGGTCCCTTGGGTTCCATGGTGAGACCTGGGCTATTGCACACCTGTCTGGCACATGGGCTCAGTAACTGGCCAAACATCACTTTGAAACTTTGCCTCACTTTCCTGCTTCCAAATGCAAGGCAGACCCCAGGAGTTTTGTTAATGGAAAAAAGTCTTGCTTCCCTTAAACAAGCAAAGCTACCTATGTAACTCCCCCCACTTTATAAGCAAAGTGCGGGACTTTAAAATCAAGCCAAGACACACAAACACACAATTCATATCATTGTATAAAATGACTCCTTTGGGAAATTTCATAGCCGAAAATCAAGAATAGATCCATCAGCCAAAAAGCTAGACAAGAATATGATGCTCTGGGGGGTCATGAGGAGGGGGTATAATAATGAGCCATTTATTATTTTCAGCAACAACAACAAAAGGCATGGAAGGGTATGCATGAAACGGGAAAGTAAGAATCGTATCCTTCCCCTTAGGACAAGCACCATCTTTTATGCAGAGAACAGGTGTTAAGACTTATCAAGCAACTCGCTAATGGTGCATCCCATGATGGAATACTGCTCCAAACCTGAACATATTTTACTGGAGGATAGCACAATATATTTCTCTGTGTGTGTGATGAGGAGCAGGGGAGAGAATGAAAGTTGTCTCATTGGTCCATTTCTACAAAACTAAAGCTATTGAGGGTATGAATGAGATGAACTGGAGAACAGGTGCAGATGAAAATGAAAAGCATCTTCCCAAGGCCTTGCAAAAGATTAGCCTACAATAGCAGTGCTTCTGTGGCTGCCCCTATGAGCCAGTCATGATAATTCCTACAGGGACACTTGCGTCTATGATCAGAGCATGTCCCCTTCCATGTCAACAAGTAGCAATGGTACAAAGAATGGTGCTTCCTTGGAGCATAGGGAAACAAAGAATAGGATGGTAATTGGAAATACATAACCGCTTTCTTCATGGTCAGTCAAAGGTTTATTCAGGCACCTCAGAGAAATTCGGAGATCTATTGGGAGCACTCAGAAAATTGCATCCCCTTGAGGGTTACCCCTGTATACAAGTTTCAAATTGTAGACCACCACAATTTCCACCATACACATTGGAGAGGTTGCTTCTAAAGAAGCTTTCATTCCTTTCATAACTTTCATTTATGTATATTTGTTTCTATTATTTATTATTATATTTATAGCCCAGCTTTTTTCTTCCAAGGAACCAAAGACAACATTTAAGTTCACAGCAATGCTGTGAGTAAGGTGAGGCAGAGAGACAAGGATAGCCCCAAAGGCATCCAGAAAGGTTCATGGAAAAGTGGAGACATGAACCTGTGGCTCCCAAGTTCTAGGCCAACACTCTGGCCAGTAAACTACATAGGCTCTGCACTCACCTAGTTCACCTGCACCAACAACTCATGGGTTAAACAACCCATAGTTCATAGTTCTGCATGGAAGAACAGGCACAAGAACAACTTCATCCTATCCAGTTTCCCTATAACATACAATTTTTTTGTTTGTCATAAAAATTACACACAATAACATTTAGACATATTTTGTATGCCTTTCTATATGCAAAGAAATAATTTTTTCCTACACGTTCCCACAATAGGTAAATTTTTGCAAGAAATGTCTCATAAGTCTCTTCATATATTCTTTTGTAATGTGTGCATATTTGTGCAGAATTTTCCCTAATGTACATGTCTTCTACATACTTTTTTAAAACCTGAAAATTGTCTTGCAAAATTGAGTGCAAAGTGCAAAGAATTGAAATACAATTGTATTCTCCTTCAAAAGAACAAAACAAAGCAAAGCACAAATAAAAGCACAACACAACACAAAACACACCTACAGAATTAGATTGGTTCATGTTAAAATGAGAACCAAGCCCATTCCTCCCCCATCACCACGCATAAGTCTGCCCCATCTGTCCTTCATCATTTTGCATCCTCACGTTTCATCGCAGTCCCTTAGTCTGCACCATGCATGAGCTGATGTGGGCAAATCCTTAGAGTATAACCCATGAAATCTGACAGTTCAGTACAAAGAATGCAATGTAAACAGTGGTTCCGTGTTTCCTGTTGGTAGAATATATATTTGCTTATTTCATTTTAATAATGCTGCCTCTGGCTGCATGTACCGAAACAGACAATATAAAATTGCTATTAAATGTTAACTAGGAAAAAATATATTAGAGTATAAATATCTGCCCCAGAGCAAGGGGTTGGGGTGGAGAGAAGCATGAGTAAATTGATGTGCGTTGCATCATACCCTGCAGGTTAACGCACATGATTTATTAATAGTTATCAATATTGTATAATGTATAGAAAAGCAGGAAGAAAACAAAATGCTACACTATTAAAACTTGAGAGTTCTCTGGAGACAATGAAGTTGCAAGGATAGGGAGTTATGCAGTTTCATATAAATTTTGTATATGTAGATTTAAAAAAACAACAACCCTTCTTTCCCCTCAGTTTAGATCGTTTGCCCCAGTATGAAGTTTGTTTTTACTAACTGGGCTAGGCATTTGATCCTGTTGGTTGAATATAACTTTTGAGAAGTTACATATTCCAGAAACCAGAATCCCTATCCTTGGAGGACAGACTCGAACCCCACCTCAACCCTGTCCTAACAGGAGAGCACATGTTTTGCATGGGAAGAATTTCCAGTTCAGTGGCTGACATTTCCAGTTTCAAAGTAAAGGTTACTTGTTTTTCTGTGATCGTGAAATGTCCTCAGGGGACCTCCGTTGAGCTGTATTCGATTGGCCAAGCATCGGAGTGAATATGAGGCAACTTCTTGTATTCTGCTAACAGTGCAGATGTCCAATAGTTAGAATTGTGCTACGTATTTATTTATGCAACAATTTTGTATACAGTCTCATAGCCACATGGCTCTCTGGGCAGTTTACATGATAAAACCAACAGCATAAAACATCCTAAATCACATACAGTTTAAACAATTAAAACCAGGAAGGCAATAATAAATAACATAACAAGATAGCAGGGGCATCAAATAATAGATAATAACAGATTGGAACTATCTCAAATTAAGAAAACTAAAATTTACATTAAAATATAATTAAAATTAAATTCCAATTAAAATCTTCATGTGCTACCAGCTGCAGGCTCTTTCCATCTTTGCCACGACACCTCTAGCAAGAAATCAAAAGTTAATCCCTGGATACAAGCATAAGTGATTGGAGATCATCTTATCATCGTTGCTGCAGATCCTCTTATGTTCGCAGCAGGAATGGCTGAATCTATCCCTTTCACATTCTCTGCATTCATATATCCAAACATGTATGTGTGTGAAAAAAATTAAATTTTCTTCCAGTTGTGTACTTGGCCAACTTTGGTCTAGTCTTAGCAAAAATTGACTGAAATGAAATGTTCAACCATCTGCACCAGCCAAATAATGCGACAGCTATTGGTAGCATGAAGCGGACGGTGTTCTACCTGCTTGCCATATAGCTCTTAAAGATGAGGCCTTTGTCAGAAAATAGCAATAGTAATAATAATACGGATAGCAATGATAGTGATAACAATGATACAGATAAGCAATAGCAATAAGCGGTAAGCAATAGGAATAATTAAAAAAAACTGGGGGCAGTCTTAACTCAGGACTAATGGAATACGCAGGAATTCATAGCAAAACTTTTTGAAGTGCAAAGTGCTCAAAGTCCTGGACCTGGGTGGAAAAAATATCCTTGTTTCTCTGTCTCATTTTAAAAATTTAGTTTCAATTTGTTCTGGATCTGGCAAACTGATAAATCCTCCTCAAAACAGAATCAAAGTCCTCACCAACCTGAATCGTTAAAGGTTGTCACACAGCCTGTGTTTGGCTTCCAGGCTGGCTGCCTTTATTTGTGTACAATTGAAAAAGCAAACACCTGCACAGTGTGAATTTTTGTTTCTATTTGACGGGTTCCCTTATGCATATTGGAATGGTTGCGGTCTTACAGAATTTTGGAAAGGTCTTTTTATGTTCCTCTGTTTAGTTGTATTTATCCCATCTTCAGTATTAGAGCTTCATACCAGATTTTCCTTCAGGGTTGAAATGCTGCTCTTTGAGATGCTTGTAAAAGATGGTTAGCCACACTGGTCTGTTTACATATCATTAGTTCCAGCATGAAAGTACATAATATTTATCAGGCTTACACATTTCAGTTAGATGTGCAAGGAAGCAAGAGTGCTGACATGAAAACATTTATCAGGGAGCATCCTGTGCACACATAAGCATTGCGGCACACGTCATATGCATCTTTTGTGTTGATGCATTTAGACCCTGTGATGCAGAAAATGCAGTGTGTTGATGTCACAAATCGTACCTTCTTAATATGTGGCATGCATTCTACATCTTTCTCCAATACATTCAGAATGTAGTCACTGTAGTTCTCCGAGATTGTCTCTGCTGCCTTGGCACAGTGGGACATGGACTTTTCAGTATCCCATGAAGATGAGGAGGAGGGGTGGGGGGAATGTATGCAGAGCTCTACATATCCATGCCTGGGATTTTCTTAATTCTGGGGGTGAAAATATTTTAGATTCCCTGAGCTGCCAGCAATGTGTGGAGTTCAACTGAGAAGGTTAGAATGGGATCTAGGCCCCTTATTCATCATGCTACTGTCTGAGAAAGACTTGCTTTCTTTGCCCTTCTCACTTTTTTTGATGGCCAGTATCCCAAGTGGTAAAACAAGTGATGGGCCAAAAAGAGTTCAAATGAGAAGACTTGATGGAAGTAGTGATGGTGGAGATCAGGAATAAAGAGAGGCAAAATCACCTTGCCTCTTAGATGTGCAGGCAGAATTCCATGGAGTTGGTGGCAAAACTTACCAGAGCCCCTCTCAGTTGATTAACGGGCACCATTTGGCTTTTACCAGTGTATCTTGCACTGACATCCTGAGGGACCATCATCTCAGAGTATTCTGGCACAAGTCAAATGTGGCTTCCCGCACTGAAGAATTTCCCCACCTGACCTGAATATAGCTGAAATCCCTCCCAGACTTTTGCACTCTGCCACTGAGAATGTTAAATCAACTGAGAGTGTTTTGTCCTAGTACTAGCAAAGATATATAAAACTACAGATTTCTCACCTTCATGCAGGTAAAAACAGCAACTAATTTCTAATCCCTTATTGTCAAATCAGAAGTTATTCTTTTGGTGTACCACCCATTAACTTCTTTATGGCATGTGGTTGAAGGTTCTACCACCTGCATATTCACAACTGTTTTCTGCTTAATTTAAGAACTAAACAAACAAACCCTCACACTGCCACCACTACACATTGGTGAAAGATGATTAAAAACAACCACTGAACTCAATATGTTATCATTACGGCAAATATACTTCAGTGCAGTTTAGGCTGTGAAATGCATATGATACCCTGGTGTTCATGGGCAAGTCATAAAGACTAAATGCATCCATCACCCTCTAGAAATGAAGAGATGCTTAAGAAGGAGGTATCTTCCAAGGATGAATGAACAAGGATAAAAGGGCAGAAGAAGAAGAAAAATTTTGTAAACCACCCCCTCAAAAAAAAAAAGGAAAAATAATTATAATAATTAATTATTATAAAAATAATTAATACAAGAGATAGATGATAGGTAGATGATATTGAGTTTGTAATTACCCTGATTCTATGGACAGCACCCGGGAACAAAGCCTGCCTCAATTCCCTGTATTTGTTTCTGTTTTTTCCCCATTTGGTCAAACAAGGAAAAGAAAATGTGCATTTGGATAAGAAAAATGCACACTTACACAGGAAGTGTGGGGAAGTATTTTCTCCAAATAGAATAAAGCGTGAGAATACACATGTGCACTTTAAAAAATGTGCAGATTTACAATGAGAACACAAGCTAGAGAATTTATAAACAGTTCCAGAGAAGTGGTGGATGTGGTTGTGAACTTAAAGTCCAGTGTGGAAAGCACTCAGAAATATGCCAGGCCTCCATTGGAGTCCTTGCAATCCATTGAGAGAGGGCATTAACCTTGTTTTTTTGCTCTCACATTTGCATTGGAACTTCCTGCAGTCTGCACAGGGTACTAAAGAACAGATTAGTGTTTGGCTACTTGAGAATAAGACATAAAGATGCATCTGCAACCTTTCCACAGCCATCTGACTCTGTACAGACAGCATCTAACAAACTATGTGCATCACTGCATAAACTTTTATTGCGGTGGAGATGCTGCCACCAATTCCAAAGGCAGCAGAGAAAATTGTCTGTCAGTTTTAAGTTATAAACTTCACTTCATTTATGCTCCCAAGACAACCCACTTCTATAAATCACACAATAGTTGCTAATGAATTGAAAGTTTCGAAAACATCAAAGTTCTTGTTGGAGCAGAATAGCTGAAATGTCAATAGATTTTTTTTCTGGATTATTTATTCTTTTCATGAGTAAATGGCACCATAGCAAATTTTGGACAAGTCTTGCATGTTTGCAAATAGAGTGTGTCAAGGATATGGCCCTGCTGACCCTGGACATTGAATCGAATCCTTTAAAAATGTTCATGTGTGTGAGATCTTTTAGCATCTGGTGACCATACATTTCACTTGAGTAAAGGAGACGTATTTGACCTAAAACTGCCTAGCTCACGTTTCCTCAACCTGGTGCTCTCCAAATGTCCTATGCTACAGCCCCCAGCAGGTCCAGTGAGCTCTGCCAGTAGTAAGGCATGATAGAGTTTTATCCAAACCCTCTGGAAGGAACCAGGTAGGGAAAGCATTAGCTGCACCCCCACATAATGGAGGAATCTTATGAGGAGGTATCCGCACAGTTATGGAGATAACAGCCCAATTGACTGGTGGAGAAGGACTGGTGGGCAAAACTTGGCTGATGTGATCTGTTATTCCAATTCCTCGCTCCTCCAAGCTAGCCTGCACATGATGTGTCAGCAGCTCTGAGCTTGTTGTGAAGTATGGATTCAACAGGAGCGTCAGCTGGCTGTTCTCAATGATTTCTCAGTGATACCTTTAACTTGTCCACACACTGGGTTTATCTGCATATGAAAAAAAAAAAAGATTGAAGTACGTAGGACATAATTGGTGAAGTATCCCTGATGTACAAGAGGAGAATACTGTCTAGTTATTCACAGTGAGTACTGTCTAGGTATCAAAGAATGTGGGACAAAATTAAGAGTGCAATGCTGATCATTGGACACCTGTCAGGCAGAGCAGGGGCACCGCTGGAGACATTTCTTCCATTAGTTCCACATTAAAATAACGTTTGCTGGAACTCTCCATCTGAGACACCTCGCTGTTAGTGGGATGGGTAAGGAAGAAGCTTGTGGGTAAGGAATCTGGCACATCTGTATCTCCTTCCATTTATGGCGACACATCCTTTCCTCCCTTCCTGGAACTCTTCTGACATTGCCACCATGACCGCAGAACCTGTGGCTGTGGATGAGGGTTAGGGTTTAAATGGCTCACATTTCCTCTTGATGGCTCGAGCTATGCCTATGACCTGAAGGGTCAGAGTGTAAGCATGGACCATGCATTATAGTTCATGAATGTACTTCTGTCAATATTAGGGTCATGTTGGAGGTTGAACCATGCTAGAGGTTGGAGAAGTAGCTCAGTGACAGGTGCTAGCCAGCTTGCAACAGCAGGGGGTTGGATTCTGTGAATCTGTGGTGACTGGGATTCTTGCACAGAAAAGAGAAGGAATAAGAGATTTCTCCTTAAAGAGAGCAGGCAAAACAGCCGTACATACAGGAACCAGGCACTCAGAAAATGGAAGTGAACAAGCTCTGAAAGAAGACCTGGTGGCCCAGCCTGGACTGTGGACTTATTGTAGCCTTCCTTGCTTTGCAAGGGACTGCTGCCAAACGCCCACTGCACAGGACAACCAACAGAGAAGTAACAGCCTTGGGCTCCTTCTCTCTCTCCCTCTGTTAGCTTCTCTATATCTATAAGGCTGTTAGGCAGGAGGCTCTTTCTCTTTTTTCTTTTAGAAATATGGAGTGAGATTGAGATGCAATAGGAGAATCTGCTACCCAGACAACATTGGGCCAAGAGTTTTGCACCTGCTCCATACTTCCTTTTGAATGGACTTTCCTTGGTTTGCTAAGTGTTGTGTGTGTCAGTGTGACTGCAAGGCGAGGATGTTCTCCACTGGCAGTGTGCATCACACCCCAATGAAGATCTCAGACCTTCAAGAAAATCTGGTGGGCCAGTTCCTCCTTTTGAGGTACACTGACCCCCAAGAGTACCTGGCATGACCCTGTCTTTGGGATGCTTCACCTCCCCAGAAATCTCTTTAAGATTCCTTTGACCATGCGCATATAAGACTTTCTTTAGAGAAGGAGGTGAGCTCTGTTTTTCTTTTAATGACAAATAGCATGAACTGGGAAGTGTTGTTGATAAGCATGGGAATTGCACCAGCCATATGGGTGGCGTGGGGTGGGGTGGGATTAAGTGCCCTCCAGAGGGCTGTAAAAGCACTATTTAGCAGGAAAAAAATAGCCCTGCATACATTCCCAATACACAATTTCCCTTCAAAACAAATTCCAGATTGCCATTAGAACAGAAAGAGTTAAAGTCCCTTTTCGGATTGGCCTAATATTTATCAGTTCACCCACAGATGATGGTTCCTGCACTGTAAATTACTTGCTTGCTAAATACAAAAGGAAAAAACCCTTTCACCTCATCACTCCTTTGAGCCTGTTCGTAGGGAAATTATCATTGGTTGCTCCTCACTACCTTCAATTACTTAATTCAAACTGTAATATAGCATGATTTAGGGTAGGGGAAGAAAACCACACAATGATATATGGACATATGACAGTGTAAGGAAAATAACCGACTGTTTGCATAACTTTGCCATATGCTTTTTTGCTTTGCAGAGGGAAACAAGGGATGCAATTATCCTTTGGATGTACCCAAATGAGTGATGTATTTAAAAACTATCATACAACAAACCAGAAGCAGAATTTTCTATTAGGGATGGTGTAGAATTTGTTGTTTATGTTTTGAGAGGATACACACTGGAACATAGTTATTCTTCAGTATTTGCACTTCTCCAAACGACGCGGTACTGTTCTAGTACAGGGCAGTAAATTCTTTCAACTACTTTGGGAGGAAATGAACACAATTGTGTACATAGGGATGTGTGAGAAATCTGGGGGTGAGAATCCACCTTATTCCCTGGCCTTGGTTCCCTGGACTCCGGTCTGCATTGCAGCAGCCTTGAGCCTTTGCACGTTGCCCACCAAGAATCAAGCCCCATGGGCTGTGCAAGCGTTGAGTACTGTTTGGGTGTTTGGGTGGGGTGGCTGCACCTGATGCCAAAGAAAGTTGGCCCTGAGGGGCTCACAGGGAAAGGAGCCCCACACAACTTCCAGCAGATCCTATCTCCCCCTCCAAGTGCAGCCACCATTTGGGCTGCTGCAGATGATGCAGAAGGAGGTTCCCAGTTGCACAGCCAGTTCTCCATGAGCACCTGCGGACTTCCTCTTGGCTTGGTTTGCTCTGGAAGACGAGGCCAAGCACAAGAGGAAACCTGGGTATGCTTGAAGTGATGCATTCCAACAGGGCTCATCATTTCTCCCTGTGCATGTGTTACAGAGAAATGTGTGTCCATCTGTCCCTTCCTCCCTCCCTCCCTCCAAATAATAGAAAAACTGTAAACAAACGTACACAAGTTTATTTTGTACTTACTCATTATTACTTTTATATTTTGCCTTTTTCCCACAAAGAACCCAAAGAGCTTACATGATAATCCACTTGTTGTTTCCTCACAACAATCCTGGGAGGCTTAGGCTGAAAGTCAAAGTGACTAGCCCAAAGTCGCCCAGTAAACTGAGGACTGGAACTAGACCTTTCAAGGCCTGGTTTAACACTCTAATCATTACATCATGGTAGATGCTAGATACTAAAAAGATTTGGAGTTCAGAAGCACAATACCCAAAGAAAGACAACAGACAGAGCATATCTGCATGAGGTAATTTAAGGGTTAGGGTTGTCCATTTGTGTCTTTCAAGGTCACCCCTATTTGTAAAAAGTGATATATGGAAAGTGAAGGAAGACATTTGATTTGTAGGGAGGCAAACAACTCAGGGAGGAAGGTGCAGGGAGGCAGGAGAGGTGCAGTTCATGGGGCAAAAGGTCAAGATGCAAACCAATTATGAGGGCTCCCGTACCTTTATTTCAGCAAGTGCCCAAGGACAGCAGGTGGTGGGGCAGGTGTCCTGCCAGAGGCAGGGTTCCAAAGGGAAGATGTGCTCTAGCACAGCAGAGCTTCCCCGACCACTGCTTCTGCACCACACCAGCTTGTCTCCACATGCTGTGTATTTTGGAACACTAAGATGAGTGCAAAGATATGTACTAATTTTGTGTGCACAGGATTTGTTTGTTTGCTTGGTTGGTTTTAAAGGTGAAACAGCTGGGGGAATGGAATGGCAAGAACTTGGCATCAGGGAAAAAAGAGAAATGGGAAAAAAGCTAAAAATACCCATTTATCCTTATATTCTGGATGTGGACCAGCACAAACTTAGTTGAGCCTATTCTACTAAATCTAGACTCTTTATTTCATACTTTAGCATGGCTGGCCAAGTTGGAGGAGGGCTGGTTAATAGATTTAGCCCAGATTTTTGCTCATCTAGTTTGAACCTGATGACAAGGCCAGAAAATTAGGAATTTGTACTTTCCCAGCTGACAATTCTATAGGAAGTCTCAAAAGTTTTATGAGAACCAAAGACTGATTGTTACTAGCATATGCAGATGGTGCACCTAAAATATCCCATTTTCCTTCTCTGGTAAGGTTCTTTGCATGCCACTTGTTAGGGAAAATCGTAGAGTCACAGACTAGTATTGTTGAAAGGGGCCATGAAGGTCCAACCCCTGCTGTTGCAAGACACCATGTTACACCATCCCACTCAGGTGGCTGCCCAGTTTCTTTCTGAATGTCTCTAGTGTGCTTTTCTCCTGTATAATTGTTTTGAGCAAGTGCTGATGCATATAGAAGACCAATTTTGACCCAGGCATCCCCAACCTTCCCCAGGTTGGTGCCCTCAAAATGAAGCATTCTTTGCCCATCCATGCTGGGGCAGATGCAAATGCAGAAACATCTGCAGGTCACCAAGCTGGGAAAAGTTGTTCTGTCCTCTGTACCTTCACCTGCAAAATGGCAGTGCATATGTTCATACCTCATATAGAAGCCTTTGAGTATAGGCATTAATTCAAAAACAAATTAATGAGCATAAAGTTGATAGCTAATCCCCAAGTAATGTGCAAACTTCAGAAAAGTATGTGCCAGTATTAAAATCGAAACGTGAATCTTCCTGCAATTATTTTTCTCTTTTAAGAAGTTGATGGACATTTCTGCACAATCTGTTGGGCTTCAGAGAGTCCTTACACCTAGATTTCCCCGGTGTAATGTAAGGACAAGCCATCATTTCTGTTTTTTCTGAATTTCATCTTCTCTCTAGAACAGAACAGAGTGAGAATTAGAATCTTGTGTGGTGGTAGAAGGAATAGATGTCCTGGGAATTCACTATTGCACAGAATAAGTGATAGACTGAGGTTGTAGTTTAAGTTTTGATGAAAACCAAGGAAGGTTTTGAGGGAAGAACAGTCATTTGAAAAAAGAACTCCTTGTCAATCAGCACAAACAAACTGGTAAGAAACTGCAGAATCATCTGCGGGGTGAGACGGACTTAATCATGATGCTAAGGAAAATAAACTAGACCACCCCAGTGAAATTAGGTCGCTGTTCTCTGGGAAATTTGCAATATGCAATAAAGAATGTGTAGCAAGCATCTCTTTTACTTTGTGCTACTTTAAAAAAATTCCCATTACTCAGATGTAAATTGCAGCCATAACACGATGACTTCTCCAAACAGGGATGGCTATGATCCAATCAAATCTTTGATGAAGGTGTGGTTGTCACACAGTAAAGGAATATTAAAAATAGAAACATAGAAAACAGAGCGAATCAGAAGGGTCCTCCCGGGCCATCTTGTCTGACCTCCAGCACCAGCCGGCTCCGCTCACAACATGCCCACCATGTGGACGTCCAGCCTATCCTTGAACACCTGCACCGATGGGGCCTCAACAACCTCTCGTGGAAGCCCATTCCACACCCTCGGGGTCCTGACTGTCAGGAAGTGCTTCCTGGCATCCAAACGAAACCTTGGCTCCCTGAGCTTTGCTCCGTTGGAGTGCGTTCTGCCTTCCTCTGCAGGGGAGAACAGGTCTCTACCCATCTCCATGTGACATCCCCTCACATACCTGTATGTCGCCAACATATCTACTCTGAGTCTCCTCTTCTCCAGGCTGAAGAGACCCAGTTCCCTCAGTCTCGCCTCATCCCCTGCAAACCGGCCACCAACCTTGTGGCCCTACGCTGCACTGACTCCAACCTGGCTATATCCTTTCTGTAATGAGGGGCCCAAAACTGAACACAATACTCCAGTTGCGGGTGCACCAGAGTCGTGTAGAGTGGTAGTAATACCTCTCTTGATCTAGAAGCCACACTTCTGGCTATGCAACCAAGGGTGGCGTTTGCCCTCTTGACCACCACATCACACTGCTGACTCATGTTTAGCCGGCAGTCAACCAGTACCCTGAGGTCCCTTTCACAAGTGCTGCTCTCCAGCCACTTGTCACCTAACCTGTACTTATGACACCTATTCCTATGCCCCAAGTGCAAGACCTTGCACTTATCCACATTGAACGCCATCCTGTTGTCTCCTACCCACTTCCATAGTCTGTCCAGATCCTTTTGGATCTGGAGTACCTGCTCCTCAGTTGTGGCCACTGCTCCAGTTTTAGTGTCGTCTGCGAATTTGATCAGCAGACTGTTCACCCCTTCTTCCATGTCCTTAATGAAAACATTAAACAGGATCAGCCCCAGGACAGAGCCCTGGGGCACCCCGCTTGTCACTGGCCACCATCCTGATGATTCCCCGTTAATGGTTACCTTCTGCTTTCGGTCAGTCAACCATGCTCTATTCCACCGGACAGTGCTTTGGTGTATCCCAAAACTCCTCAGTTTCTCCACCAGGATATCATGGGGCAATTTGTCAAAGGCCTTGCTGAAATCCAGGTATGCCACATCCACTGCATCCCCTCCATCTAGCCATCTCGAAACCTTGTCATAGAATTCCACAAGGTTTGTCTGGCAGGACCTGTTTTTGCGGAAGCCGTGTTGTGTGGCTGTCAGCCTCCCTTCCCTATCTAGCATCACTAGATGTCTCGCTCTTATGAGCCTTTCCATTGTTTTTCCTACAATGGACGTAAGGCTAACCGGTCTATAATTCCCCATGTCCTTTCTACTACCCTTTTGGAAAATTGGGACCACTGATGCCACCCTCCAGTCCTCTGGAACTTCACCTGTTAATGGAACAGCTTAACACCTTGTGATGAGATTTCAATATTTAAGAAAGCCAAAGACATTTTGTTTTCTTCTGTGACATTTGATATATGATATGATGTGACGTAAATGGCATTTAGAACTGTGACTTAACAGTGTATGACCACTAAGGGGTTTGCTGGGGTTGGAATTCCCAGGCTTTTGGGCCGAATCATTTCCTTTATGATGGCAGGTACTCCAACGGCTCTTGTATTCCCCTCGCAATGTCTATGGGCACATTTTCAAAACAGGGAAGTGGCTGTTGCCCACAGTCTGGCAGAAAATAGGTTCAGTGGGTGAAGTGAGCCACTCCCAATCACCAGCCGCCAGCCCCCCACCATTTTTGGTGACTCCTTTTGCCTTTGCTGCTGTGAATTGCCAGGGCAGCTCACTGTTTTCCAGATAACATCAGGCTTGCTGAATGCTTACAAACTAGAGAGTCACTGATGGATCTCCTGGGATCTTTTTGCAGCAGGCAGTAACAATATATCAATCCCATTTAGAAACAGCAGGAGTCTCTGGCTACATGGCCATTCTCCCATTCATTTGCAAGGCTCGCTGTTCGAGCTCTCGGCCACTGTTGCATGTAAGTTTTGCCATAAAACGTGCATGCTTTGTCAAAATTGGGGACCTTTGCTGGTGAAGCCAAGACTTTAAAAAGACAAATGTGCTAAATAGGATCATTCATTTGGGGGCCTGTCCATCTGGTCTCACTGTGGATTGCTGATACCACCCAAGGAGCAACTGGCTCTTGTTTATTTCACCAGTCTGGCTAATAATTGCCAAAGGCTTTGGGGGAATCAGCAAGGTGACTCTCATTAAGAAGACAAATCACTTTGCATCCCCTATAATTTCCATTTGATTGCCTATTGGTGTGGCTATAATGGAACAATAATTTCCAAACATATTAGGAGCAGATTGTGCCTTTAGGCAAAACCCAAAAAAAGATGATGCCGAATGTGCATAATCCAGGGGGAAATGGGAGGGCCTTTCTTCCATTCACGAAATGAGATTTCTTTGGAAGTCCACGTCATGAAACGCTGATCACAGCCATCAGGCCGAGCTCTGTCGAGCCATGTGCTAGGCTATGTATGGAAGGCAGAAATACAGCGGAAGATGGAGAATCCACATGCACAATCCAACACTTCAAGGGAAGGTTCATTCATGTAACGAAAGTGGGATCTGGGTGATGAATGGGTAGGAATAGATGAAAATGTTGCTTTAGTTCATTCTTGCAAAGTTGGCCCTCATTCCAGAAGTAGCCCGTTCCCATTATATATTTTTTAAAAAATATTGGTCTCTCTCCATGTGCTTGGGAAATCCATGTGGAATGGAAGCTGTGTTCCCAGCCCTTCCTCACCCCCATTGATCTACTCTCCTTCATAGTAGCTTTGTGCTTTTCCCCAGTACAAAGTGGAGAAAACTTTGCCCCTTCCAAAGATATGGGGTGAAAGTAACGGAACAATAGAAGCAGCCCCAAATCTGCTTTGTCCTTTGTTTTTGACATTCCCTAACATGATCATATGCATGCGTGTGTGTGTGTGTGCGCGCGCGCGCGCGCACAAACACACACATGAATAGAGAGTGTGAGAGAAAGAGGGAGAGAGAAGGAACAGTGTGTAGGTCTACAATATACATCACAGCAAGCACCCAGTCAGGAGAGTGGTGATCCAAGATTTATTCCAAATAAATCAAAATTAATTAAATGAAATGCATTCAGAAAAGGAAATGTTCATATTGTTGATTTGTAGATGATCCATGTTTGAGAAAAACAATTTTAAATGCATTTAAATACTCAGTAGGCGCCACAGGGAATATTACTTGGGCAAGCTTCATGAACTAGCTAGTCCAATAAGCAGCAGGTTTCAAATCTATGGTATTTTGGACTCCTGTGGATTACTTAACACCCACATGAATTGCAGCTACATAGTTGTGGACCCATTCTATTTGAGTTGTATTGATGGCTGAACAAGGCAATACCTTGTGATAAGTAAGATAGAATCATATTCATTTACATCATATAGAATTCTCACATTCTGGAAGGAAATGAATAAATATTTCTGTTTGTTTTTCTTTCACATTTTGTTTTACCTGAGATATACAATACTTTACCATGTAGTGCCACATTAAAGTTCTTTAAAATATGAATGCTTTCAGGAGAGAATTTGGGTCAAAGAGTGGGAGGAGGCCATTTGTTCTTACCAGTGACTTATGGTGCAGCATGGCTCTTCTCTTATTTTTACTGCTATACTCTTAAGAATAAGTGGTTTGGTCCCTTATTGATCATACAGCACTTTGCTTACTCAGATCCATATGGGAAAAATACCACTGCTGATGTAGATGTTATGCTTGGTTCAACACCATTGAGCACTGTGTTATATGTTGTTGACCTCCAACTGTTAGACTAGGGCTAGGCTCCAGGTTTTGAGGGCCCCTGGGCAAAACACACTCCCTGCTCCTTTTGGTCAATGAAACTTTCTCACTACTGCTTTTTCTTCCCCTCCCCTTTTTCATAATTGCTAACTTGGTAGGCAGCCAGTGGGAAGGTGGCAGAATCATCAACTGCTGGTCCTTCTCTCAACCACCATTACCTGGACTAGAGTGAGCAGCAGGTGAACACCCTACCTGCAATGATTAAGTGCAGAAAGAACTTCAGGAGGGTCTTGACTTTGGGAACCTGTTGGGATGTGGGCCCTGAAACATCCCTGAAAGGTTATCTCCACCACAATGCTATTCACTGTTCTGTAATGAGTGAAATGTCACCATGGATGGATGAACTACAAAGTTCATCCCATACCAAAATAGAAACAGACAAAAGTGGAATGTGTCAACCTTCATATTACAAAGATGGCTGAAAAGTTGTGGATCCATCTAGCTCATCACCCAGACTATATATATAGTTAAGATAGATGAGTTCTAATCTGCACATTCACCTGAGATGTGTGGATCATGCCATTTCATAAAGAAGTTGATCTCTGTAAATTCTATAAGTATCAACAGCATGATTGTGCCAGTGCAAAACTCTGTGTTTAGTTCTGCTCACTTTTTCCCTTGGCCAGATCATCACAGGACCAAGCTGCATTGATAAATTTTACTGATACATTTTTTCCCTTCCAGCATTTTGATTTGTGTGTGAGTGTGTAGGAATGGATACACCTTTCAAGATCAGTAACCATTTTAATTGCAATGCCTCCTATATTATAGAACTTTTCCAGTAGGATTTGAAAGAAAATCCTTTCTCCCAATTTAAAATTAATTGTACAATGCAATTAAGCTAAAAATTGCCCATGAAATGGAATGTTTCTGGCATTGCTGTCCCACCATGACTTCTCCTTCTTCCAAAGAGCAATTTTATGCACCACGGTCATGCAACATGGGTTGGGTCTCTCTGCTTAGGAGTGGCTGGGTTTTATGATGCTATTAAGAATCAGAATTTGCCGCATGAATATTCACCAATAGCGGATTTGCCACAGCTCTGAATTTAAAGGCATTGTTCTTGTCAGGATGACCTCCTTGCACAGTATGATTGCTTTATCCTTCTCAACATCATTATGTTTGCTGTAGAAAGAGAAAAGGGAGATAACTGGGGAAGGGGAGACCCGCTGGGTCCCCAACATAATAGCATGTAATCTTCTTGCTCAGTTTAGCTGTGATTTAAGAAGCCTCTGTTCATGGAAGCAGTTTTCAGAAAGTCTGATCTATAATTTACTAGAATCAACCCGGCAAAAGAGCAAGAGGCTTTAGTGGAGGGATACAACCCTTAAAACTCTTAAATGAAGATTAGTTTAAAGTTTGACAATCTGCAGCAGAACCATCTGCCAAATCTCATGGCAGGTTTTGTTAAACCTTCTGAGCTTTTCTTATGTTGGAATCATTCCTCCTCCCATCTCCCTCCCCACTGCAAATATTCCTCCCCAGACTCTGAATTCATATCATATTTGCAAATGACTATGTTGAAATGCAAAAGTACACAATTTCCCCCATACCTCCCACCTCCAAAAAGATCTCAAAGGGTTCCATCTCAATATATATTGAGCCCTCAGAACATCTTGAAGATCATGAAATAAGCTTCTAGTTTGCGAAATGATGCTTTGTTATCACTAGGAAGGTAATTTCAAGATAGAAAGCTCTCCATTAGCCAAACTGTGGGTATATCTTTGGCTTAAGGTTTCAGCAATGAAGATTACAGATGGATTGGTATGAAGATATAACAGGAGGATGTTCTTTGTAGGATAATTTGTACAGGAAGAGAAAATATTCCATGGCAAAGTTACATCTGGAAAGTATTGTGTGTAGCACTGTATCCTGCAGATTTCACTCCATGCTCTTCTTCCCACCCCTTAGCAAGTGGGCTGCACATTATTCTGAGAAGTTTTAGCCAGACTTATTCTGAGATGGCTGCATGGTGTCACGAGGAAATTTATCATCAACAACATCATTATCAGTTCCTCTCTCTCTCTTGCTCTTGCTCTCTCTTTCTTCTCAAGGATTTTCCCCCATCCAGTATATAACGTATGAGCAGTACAAACTAAGTACAATGGAAGCACAAAGGGCTTTAGTAGGGTTCCTGAAGAGATCCCCAAGTGATCGTAAGACTACATGTGTCCAAGCAAGAACCAATGTCTGTAAAGCCAAATGGTAAGATACTGGGAGATGAGATAAATCTCTCAAGGGCTTCTCAAGTCTTTTGATCAAGTCCTACTCAAGATACTTCCTTTGTTCATGAAGAGGCTTTCTTTTTAACCAGGTTATTCTTCCCACTGGAATCTGGCTAGCCTGTCACATTGAAATGCTTTCAATATCAGTGGCTATGAGGATGTTCAGCCCATCTCAGAAGCAGAATTGTCTTGCTTTTGTGGGCATGGACCTATGGCCATCTCTGCTAAAGGCACAGACTTTGCATGGTCTTCTGGAATCATCTGTTCCTTGATGTTGGTCTCTGGGAGTTTTACTCATCTGAGAAGGATTAATCAAGCAGAGGAATGGGAGCTATCATACCACTACAAAGCATGACCATTGGTATTGAACAGGACTAGCTCTCCTATATTTTCATATCAACAACAGGGGCCATGCCCTGTCTCCTTTCTCTCCCAGAGGGACACATGAAATGGCATCTTTTTATCATGGCCCTAAAATTTGAGATATCCTACCTTGCAGGGACTGTTTCACAGCCTAAATATATGTTTTCTAGTGATTTCTAGAAGAATAGAATTTTTCATTGGATTTGAAGCTTAAGCATGTGATATTTTTGATAGTTTGGCATGCTAGCAAAGTTGTTAGCATGTTTTGGCTTGCTGCTTTTCTCTTTTTCTGGTACTTTATTATATTATTGTTAGCCACTGTTATTGTGGTGGTGTAATCCATCTGACCAAAAGGAAAAGTGCCAGTGCCCCAGTGAATATCTAAACTGGTAGCTCTATGTATGTATCTCTGTGCCTAAGGCACCAAAGATGGCTAAGGGTGTCTTTATATCCTGCAGTGCCTGTCTGTAGAACAGGGTCTGGAGCCGAAGAGGAAGATGGATGAGAGCAAATTATACTTTTGTTCAAATCTGTGGCACACCAAATTCTCTAAGCAGTTTCTTCAGCTAGAAGCATCCCTAAGGCATGATGTTTAAGTCTCTAAGGCTTTTCCATGTAAATAAATTGATCATTATTTTGTCTTCTAAAACATTTTTTCTTTGTTGAGAATACAACAAGCTCACAAGGAGTGACTGCAGGCAGACAGGATTCTCAGTCTATGTATTATATGACAGCATTGAATTGGCCAATAAGGTGGGAACAATAAGCACATTCAGAAACAAACAAACAAACAGAAATGATAGATGGTGCTTGACTGAGCAGTTGGTTGGTGAATGGGCTGCTGAAACTAGGCTGCTTTGGCTGTACAGATCCCCTGCTTGCTGTGATGGGAAGTGTACTCCTTGGCAGACTAAATAAATGGCATTTGGATTGTCAGGAGAACTGCCAACTTCAAGACAGATGTCAGACTGATTTGTGTAGCTATTATTGGGGTGGGGAGATGACACAAAACAACGTTTTCTCTCCCAGTGTTCACTATTTTAAATCCTCTTACAAAGTGACGTATATGATGGTCTCAATACATCACATCCTTAGTAGGGATAGATGAATATGTTCATTATGGTTTTTCTCTAGTCTTAAGTTTGGTTCATCCTAAACTTTGAGATTGTTTTACGGTTTGCATGAAAATTCATGATCATTTTGTTCACATATTTTGTTTATGCATTTGGACTTTTTAAAATACATATTTATATCTAGACTTTTTTTCTTTCAGGGCAGCTTGCATGATTTTCCTCCTCCTTTCGGTCTTACGCTCACAAAAACGACCCTGTGAGGATGGCTGGGCTGAGAGTGTGTGCCTGGCCCAGTCACACAGTGAGCTCCATGGCTGGGTGGGGACGCAAACCCTGCTTGCCTGAGTCCCAACCCTGCACTCTTAACCACAGCTAACCAGCAGCCAAAATTATCTTTTATAAGTGGATTAATTAAGGTGGCACACAGAAGTGGATCGATATTTAGCCCTATTGAAAACGTATGGGTCCCACATGGGCAGGGCCTCTAATCCCCATTGCACAGCAGGGCCTCAGAGTGACAGTGCTTATTTTATATATTCAGGGCAAAGTCCAATCAGGATAACTGTCATTCTCAGAACCCAGAGGATTAGAAGCACCCTCTGCAAGATGGAAGAACCCAGAAACAAAGAGTGGCTGTGGGTCCTCCTGCTCTGAAAAGCACTTCGACGACCGACTTTGGTTAAGTGCCATGCCTCAGAGCCGAAGGGAAGGAAACTGCGATGTTGTCAGCATCCTTCATAGCATGGCAGCACCTGCGCCCTCCCTCTCTGAATTGAGAATGCCCACTCAACCCTGTCTTCAAGGTCGCTAATGTGATCTCGGAGATGCAGTGGCTCTGTCTGCGCTGTCTGATCACTGTCTGATCTGAAATTCACCACCACCACTACCTCCCTGTTTCTGAGTGAAGTGGACCTCCATGTACATATGTGTGAGAGAGAGAGAGAGAGAGAGAGAGAGAGAGAGAGAGAGAGAGAGAGAGCGCGCGCGCGCGCGCGCGAGAGCATTACATTTAGGTGGGAAAAACCTTTTTTCCCCACCTAAGTGAAATAACTGTGTGTGTGTTATTCTAGTTGATGAATGCTGGAGTTCTTCTACATTCTGCAAATATCCTTATTGAATCAGTTTCCCTTTTATACTTGTAGGTTATTTCAAAGGACTCTGGTTTTAAAAGTTACTTGAGGTTTAGTTAAGCATGCTATTATGCAAGCCTGATTTTTGCTAACAACCATGCCTCGCTGCCAGGGAAATTTTTATTGGTGCTGGGATTGGGGCTTTGGGAGCTGTAACCATGCCGCCAAAGCCATAATGTAACATTCAGGCTGAAATCAATCATAGCATCTTCATCTCATTATGGATTTAATTTTCTTCTGTGTATTAAGTTTAAATGTCAGATAGATGGGAGTAATGGGAACATAAACAAAGGATTCTGGAAGGGTGGCCCCGGTGCTTGATGCAGAAGGTTCAGTGTGGTGGAAGAGTGTGTCTAGAGTATAAATGGAAATGAGAGAGCAAGAAAGAGAGGTGGAAATATTCATATAGTGAGAAGCTTGATCGCTATGAAGAAAAGTTACAGTGGAAAGGGTAAATGGCAGAAACACGGATACCTCATTCTCATTGATCTTCATTGGTTATGGATAGTCAAGAAGTATGTCTTCTGCTGGAGTCGTTATCTTAGGGCAGTATTTAAAAGGAATGATGTTATTTTCCTGTTGAACACAGAGAATAGAATACAGCTGGTATCTGGATGCATTCATTATACAACTCTCAGCAAAGTTACTGTTTATGACAAAGACTTCTTACACAATTTGCTTTCTGGGAAGGGCATCCACTACCCTTAAACATAATAGCATCTGAGGATGCAAAGAATCCCTTTCAGATACAGCTCAGCACTGGACCATTATAGGAATTTGCCCTACTTTACTCCTGAATTTGAAAATTCCGAAGAACACAGAAAGGCGGATAGAACACAGTATTTGTCTATGGCTGCCAGCAGCTAACTTCCAGTTTCTGGGGACAGTGAACAGGCTCGCCAAGCTTCACTAAACATCAGCTCATCACTACTCCCTTCCCAATTTGTGTTGCTGTTTGTGATTAATCTTTGTCTCGTGCAAACAAAAAAGTAGTGCTAAAGAAACAGCTGTCAAATGTGAAAGTTGTGCAAAAAGTTGCAAACCTGGAGCACGCACTTGCACTCACTTTTGTGCAGATTTCAACATTTCACAGTTTTAACTCATCCATATTTTAATTTATGGGCCAAATTTGCATAAGTTCTGGAATTAAAGTAGCACAAAATAATAATTTATCTTATGCTCATTTGCCCAAAAATAATAGTTTATGTTATGCCCGTTTTCCCAATGCAAGAAAACATAGATGAGTTAAATGTGTGGATTTTTAAAATTTGCACAAAATTGCCAAGAACTTGCAATCATTTTTGATAAACATATTCTCCTGTTCTCACTTATGCTCAGACTGCGACAGGACATGCCTACGTATGTTGAGAGCAGAAACGAAGTTCTTGGCCGTTCCTATCACTGCCTTGAACCTTGTGCTGGCAAAGCCTGCTCCCTCAGCCACCCAGGTGGCAGCACTGACCTGAGTATTGCCAGTCATTGCCTTCCAAAGCCAGCTGAGACATACCTTTTCAGTCCCTCATTTGGAGCATATTTTTGTAGCAATTAGCAGTGCAGATGCAACTTCACCTTTCTGTTTTTATGTGTGACTTCTAAGGCCACCCATAACTACATCTTCCATGTCTAGTCCTTTTGGTTATCATTTGCCTGATCTAGTCCCTCATGTCCTACCCATCTGAGGACCATCTCTTGCCCCTGGTTTGATTAACCCTTATCTACTTGTGTTGCTATCAGACCTGCAACTGCAGTCTGAAACTAAGCTAGTCTTGAGACCTGATGGACTTTCGTTGTTTGACCTGCAATTACAGCAGGCCATGTATCACAGGAAACTATTTTATCCTGAGTCAGAATGGCAGATTTAATTGGGCCATTGTTGACCATCTAGTCTTGCATTATCTGTTAAGCCTCAGGCCTGAGGGCCAAAACTACTCCTTTCCTTCCCCTTGTCTCACTCCCTTCCCCCTGACCCTACTTGATTGATCAATATTATAAAGGATTGAAATGCCTTCCCATAGCTGTAGCAAGATCTTTATTCCAAAATATGCCACCATTTTTGGTATCTTGGCCTTAACCCTTTTTATCATTGACCTTGTCCACCAGAGGAATGACTCTCCCAAAACCTTCTCCAACATGGAATTCAGACTTTGGGCTGATGTAGATGTAGACATCCTTTATTGACTGTGAGCTCCAGCAGATCTCCTGTGTTTTAAGCAGGAGTCTACCTTAATCCTCCTTTGTCTGATCCTTTTAATTGAAAAGTAGGAACTTTGTTTGAAAGTGTTCTTAGAATGGGCATCATCAGACTGCAGGTGAAAAAGTATTGAATTTTGAATGCCTTTCCTGAAAATGATGTTGATGAAGATCATTGACACATAGAAAACTCACACATAGGAAAGGCTAGGCTTGTTTCCTCCATCATCATTTCTAAGTGCACAAAGGCAGATATTCAATTTTTTTCCAGCTGTGGGATACATCCAATAACCCTATGGAGCAGTACAGGAAAGACTGGGTTCTTATCTTTTTGCATACTACATTACTTGGAGTGAGGGGCAGGGAAAATGAATGTATTATTGCACAATTTTTAAGTAGTTCAATCTTTGCAAACCAGCCAGAATGCTTTGGTTGTTGGGCAGTATAGAAATTCTAAACAATGAAAGAAGTGGCTTTCTGCGAGGTGTGTTAATGGGGAAGCTAGTTCTGACTATTAATATCGCAGATAGAGAATGTATGGCCCTCCAGAAGTTGTTGGGCTCTAACTTCCGTCATCTTTCACCACTGGGTAGATTCAGTGGGAGTTGCCATCCAACAACATCTGGAGAAACACACATTCCCTGCCCACTGCTTTCCTTTTGCTTTGTGCTCTCTTCCTTCTGTCCCATTTCCACAGCACAGAATGTAATTTTTTCCTGTGAGCACAGAACCACATTCCTACACCAAGAAATTGGAATCATGGAAATCCATAAAAAGCAAAACACTTGTCCCCTCTCAACAGCCATGCCCTTAATGAAGTGTGCATTACCTGCAATGTTATGAAGACTGTCCCTCTGGGATACTTTTTATAAATTATTATTGGTCTATCAGTCACTATATGCGAACGGCTATATTTATGTATGAATTTACTCCAGCTTTGCCTAATACCTCTAGCAGGCACGCACTTGACTCTTTTAGTGTCATTGGAAAAGCACAGTCAATGCCCTTCAGGAGCTTAGAGGATGCATTTGCTGTTTTCCAAATCTATTATCCCACTGTATGAAATCATTTGAAGAAAAGGCAAGGCCAGGCATAGGCTGCTTCTCCATGTTGAGGGGGGTGGGGTGGTGTTTAGACACAGTTTCTAGGTGAGTAGGTGCAATGTACTCACACAAGAGTTCAGGGAAGATACTCTGGGAGCTGCAATGGCACCTCCGTCCCTGTGCTCATAAAACCTGGAGCATTTATGTGCAGAGTTGAGCAATCATTATGCACATTAGCAAGTTTTGCAAGGTTGCTGGAAAATGAGCTGTAATTTCACTGGGGAAGGGAAAGGAGAGAATGGGCTGCCTCAGCAAAAGGGACTCTTTCCCAACTACTCCAATTCATTTAAATCTGATGTCCTTTCACATTCCCTTCATATGCATTCACTTCTTTATTTTTGATTTGGAGGTCAGCTAAGGTTTAAGGATCCTCTAAGGTGAAAGGTCAATAAGCAATTAAATTCCACAGCTTTTCTGAGACGATGTGCATGTTTTTTAATAGAACTTTGAAGAGAGCTGTCTCTTTTTTAGTGCCTACATAAAAGATTCTGCAGTAGCCATGCTTGTATGAAACCTGTTGCAACATTGAAGCTTACAAAGCTTTTCCAGGCAGAGAGTCTATATGGAGTAACTATTTCAAAGTCAAAGCGGACACAATTCTAGAGATGCAAAAATGCATCTCCATAATTTTCTTGCTATCATTATTTTCTGCTAAGTTAGGATTCAAACGCAGCCCTATTCGAATCGGTCACAGGAATCAATCAATCAATCTCTCTCTCTCTCTCTCTCTCTCTCTCTCTCTCTCTCTCTCTCTCTGTGTGTGTGTGTGTGCGCGCGCGCGCGCGTGCCTTATTAAAGCCATATGCAGATGTCCTTTCAAAATATATGGACAGAGAAATTTGGTAGAATTTTTTTACCAAATATATACAGGATCAAGCATCAAGCCTCCAAACTTTCCCCACATGTAGGGCTCACCAGTGGCCAGGTGAAAATGTAGTGCAGTGTCTTTCTATTTCCACTAAGGTACTCTGCATTCTGTTGTGTTGGGTCATTTTGAGCTTCAACAGCAGAGACTGGGCTGCCACTCTGGTCTCCATTTTGCATGGGGCACAACGTGGGAGTCAGAGAGGCAATGCCATCTCTAACTCCAAGGAAGAAATGCAATGATGTGCCAAAATCTGGCATCCTGGAAAGTTTTCCCTCCTCATCAAACAGACTTCCACTGTTCTGTGTCATTTTCAGAATTTTTGTTTTGTTTTGTTTTTTGTTTTTAAGCTCACCAAAATCATGGTAAAGCAGCCAAGGGATCTTTGTTTTCTTTCTGTTTCTCTCCATTGGTCTGTAGTCTCCCAAACTGCCTGGACTTCCTGATCTGAAAAAGCCTCATGGGAGGATTCTCCTCATTGTGACTTTCCAGGGATGTAACTGAAATGATAGAAGTGGAGAAGGAAACAGGCTGTCAGAAAGATGCTTGTGCACTCTACTCAGCCATCTTCCAAATAAAGTAAAAATAATAGTAACAAAATAAAAATTCAGAGCAAACTCATGAGCATTTTTCCATTTTACCCCCTTTGAATTTCTTTTTGAAAGCAATTTCTTTCTACCATATTGAATGAAAAAGGATGGACTAAATTGTTGGCACACTGTTGACCTCAGAATAGTTCATTGTCATTATAAGTCTTGCTCTGCTTGTACATCATGATAACCAGCTCAAGCTGTAGCCCTTTCTTTTAAACAAAGGACTCTGGGTATGCATGGTTACCATACCCATAGAAGATCATTTTAACTGTTTAGAACAATCAAGCAAGTTGGCTAGAAAAGTAATGCTCCTCAAAACTAATCCCATGAGGCCTGAAATACTAAGAAGGACATGTCTCCCAATACTGTACTCCTAATTTACAAGAATTGCCATAAAAACAGAAACATCACATTCTGTGAAAAAGGTTGATGTGTTGAGAAGTGCTAATTGTACCGCACTTTGGGGAATGCTTCTGAATCACCGAGGAAAAGGAAATGCATCATCTAAAAGAACATGTGAGAACACTGATTTGCATAAAATTTGCATGTGCTTATACATACATATAGATATACATCAAGTACAAATTATCATAAATTAATTAAAATGCAGTACTGGAAGACTGTGAGCAGGTGACCTGTGGGTCTGTTCAGTTTGCTTTCTTACTGCTGAGCAGCAAATCCAGATACTTCACTGCCAAACATGTGCACCCCCCACTTCTTCTCATTCTTTTTTAAATTGTATTTTTAGAAAGCAAGAAAGCAAGCAAGCAAACAAACATTTTTGTACAAAAGTTACATCTAGTACTAGATGCAGGAAATATCACAAAAAATCAATAATAGTTATTCATCTACCAAATTTGTAACTACAATTTTGACATAATAATACTTAGTTAATAAGAGTTAAATTATGTAATTATAATTATTACATTAAAATTGTTTCAACATGGGTATCAAGTAAATAATGATTCACCTTATAATGTATCTACAAACCCAACAACAGTTAGTAATTGAGCTTTTTCCTCTTCTTTTCCCAGGTAAAACGACATCCTAATAAAAAACAAATTAAATTCAGAGAACAATTATACTAATCTGATAATTGTATACATGCTATTTAATAATATTTGTAGGTTCTGGTTCTTTCTCTGAATTTCTGAATAGAGTAGTTATGATGGGCTTTCCATTTATGGTAAAAATCTTTAACTGGTTTTCTGTTTACATAGCTACTTAGTAAATGCATTGACTAAGTCATCCTTATGTAAGTCCCGTTTTTAATCTCAGTTGTGAAGTAAAATATGTATAATAAGCTTTCCATTTATCATTAAATTCTTTGGCCAGTCTTCTATTTATATAGCTGATTAATTTTGCCATGGCTGCATATTCAGCTAGCTTGTTTTTCCCATCTTCACTAGCTGGACAGTCTTCTGTTTTCCATTTTGTCGCAAGTGCAACTCTAGCTGCTGTTATCATACATTTAAAAAAATTCTTCCATATATCTTGGAAATAATTCTGGCACAATACTCAAAAACATATTCTTAGTGTTCATAGGAAAGTTAATTTTCAAAATTTTACTACTTCTTCTTTATCTTTCAACTGACCAGCTCCTCCAATAGAAGTCTTCCCCCTCGAATCAAAAACCATTATTTGTGCAGTAGGACAAAGGCCCCCCATTTCTATTTTTAAAATAGCCCACTACCCCTCCACCACCCAATTCAACGGTGCTGTGCTTGGAGGGGATCCGTTACGAGAGATTTGCCTTCATCTTATTTCCCTTCAGCCTTCCACAGTGAAAAGAAGAGATTCTTTCACCTGAATAAGTTTTCCTGCTCCTACATCTTCTGTCCCTATGCAGAGTTGGTAGTCCTAAGATACATTTTAAAGTGGAATCACAGAAATGATACAATGGAAAAACTGGGATAGCTTCACTAGTCTGATTTGAGTTCTTTTGACTATTTATTTTCTCTGCATGGAAGAGCAGGAACAACCCCAGCCCTGCTCCATGGAGCTGGGGACAGTATACCCCTGAACCAGAGCATGTCCCAAACCCTGTAAGGAGTTGATCCAGGCAGGCACCATTTGGACATGCCCCACTGCTTCCACACATTCATCAGGATAATTCAGAGGGTTGAATCATTAAAACAATCTGTGTGTACAGCCTTTAATGATTTCCAGTTTCACTGTGTAAATCATCTCATCCATGTTTTTTCATGACAGTATGCCAAAGAGCCAAATAATTGACCATTAATATTTCTCTTTTCTTTCCAAAAGCATTCAAAAGAGGCGGGAAGACCCCAGACACCACTGAAAGAGACAAGCCTGGAATCATGGACTCAGCCACAGGTAAGCACAATTATTTAAGCTAAGTCTATCATCTTTATTTGGGTTCTTGGATGGCCTGAATTTCGGATGCTTTAGTTTGAGATCACCATGCAGCAACCTGCCAGGAGCTCTGTTCAACATTTGGCTCTCTTCAAGGGTGTTTGTGTTAGGCTCCTTCCCCTTTCCCCTGCATATATCCCTGTGTTCCTGCTCCAAAAGTGACAGGCTTGTTGGGGATCTAGTAACTTATGTAAGCGAACAGGCACAGATGTGAAATGATTATTTTGCTCCTGTGTTCTCCCCAGAAAGGTTTGGGGAGTTCTACCTGGGGGTCTGGATGAGGTTGGGGTTATGGGGGCACAGATTGGAGTCACCTTACTAGAATGAGTTCTGCAGGGCCTTGGATGTTACAGAAGGACCCAGATGGGAAACACACAAGGGTGCTTCAGGAATTGGCATGGGTGCTCTGGTATCCATTAGCCTACACTTTTTAGACTTCATGGAAAATGAGAGAAGTTCTGGGGAACTGGAGGGTTCTATTAGTAGTTCCAATCTTCCAAAAGGGTAGCAGAGAGGATATGGAGAATTACAGGCCTGTTAGCCTTATGTCCATTCTGGGAAAGGTGATGGAAAGCCTCATAATAGGGAAAGCTCTAGAAACCCTAAATAGGGATGGGAGTTTTGCAGCCACACAGCATGGATTCCTTAAAAACAGATCCTGCCAGATGAATCTTGTGGAATTGTATGATAAGGTCTCGAGGTAGCTTGATGGAGGAGATACAGTAGATGTGGTTTACCTGGATTTGAGAAAGGCTTTTGACAAAGTGCCACATGATATCTTAGTTGAGAAATTGTTGAACTTTCAGATAGATCAGTGCATTGTCCAATGGATAAGGGCATGGTTGACAAAACAGAGGATGACTGTCAGTGGGGAATCACCAGGATGGCAGCTGGTGGAGTTCCTCAGCTCTGGGCTCCAATTCTATTCAGTCCTTGTATCAATGACATGGAGGAGGGGATAACCAGTCTGCAGACTAAATTCATGAATGATACCAAAGTGGGGGCAGTGGCCACAGCTGAGGAGCAGGTGATCCAGTTCTGGACAGGCTGTGGAAGTGGGCGGGGACAACAGGATGGCATTTGATGTGGATAAGTGCAAGGTCTTGCACTTGGGACACAGGAATAGGTGTCACAGGTACAGAATGGGGGACAAGTGGCTGAAGAGCAGCAGTCGTGAAAGGTACTTGTTGACAGCCGGCTGAACATGAGCTGTCAATGTGATGTAGTGGTTAAGAAGGGAAATGCCAAACTTGGATGTATAGCAAAAAATGTGGCTTCCAGATCTAGGGAGGTGTTGATAGCACTCTATATGACTCTGGTGCTCCTACAGTTGGAGTAGTGCATCCAGTTCTGGGATCCACATTATAGGAGAGACATAGTTAGGTTAGAATTGATCCAGTGCAGGATCACAAGAATGGTAGCCAAGTTGGGAGGGATGACTTATGAAGGGAGATTGGAGGAACTGGGTCTTTTCAGCTTGGAAAAGAGGACACTCTGTGGGGATCTTTAAGTGACTTATAGGTATGTGAGGGGATGTCATGTGGAGGAGGGCCTTGACCTGTTCTTCCCTGCAGTGGAGGGCAGGATGTGTTCCAGTGGGGCAAAGCTCAAGGAAACAGTCCTTCCTGATGGTTAGGATCCCTAGGATATGGAATGCGCTTCCAGGGGAGGTGGCAGGGGCCCAATCAGTGAGTGTGTTCAAGGAAAGACTGGACAATCACATGTTAGGGATGGCATGAGCAGAGCTGGCTGGAGCCAGGGGTCAGGCTAGATGGCCTGGTAGGCTCCTTCTGACTCACTTTGTTTCTATGTTTCTAGTATGCTAGAGGTGTTGGAATGTGCAAAAATGACCTACTTTTCCACTGTGGGTTCCCAGGGAACACATATGTGCTGTGGGGCTTTGATAGGTGCTGGGGATCCTAACACTTTCTGAGGGTGTTGCTCACACACTGTGTTAAAACTGTTCCTGGACTTGTAGTATTCAATATACCCATGATCAGATAGTCCAATTGAGAAGAAAGTTCTATGAAAGCAAATATAATTGTTCCTCCTAATGTGTTAATTCTTTCTGGGTGAGGTTGAGAACATGATTAGTTTTCTCATGGATGAACATCCATACCATCTATGGCCTGCTGGCTGAAAAGCTGTAATTCCAAAACGCTGCTAAATGCAAAATCCTTTCATGTGCACCAAGCTTCAGGCCCAGTTCTCATGGTGATTATTGCTGTGGTTGAAGACACCATAAAGTGGTCTCCTTTTCCCTGCCTCATCCCCAGGCATGGTTATATGGTGGAGTTTTTCTTCTGAATCCACATTAAGATTACGTGTGGTCACAACTGGGTATAGGAAATCTAGGATTCAAGAAGACTTTCTGATGCTTGAAAAGTCTTATCATTTGGGAGTGAGAAAGTGACATAAGTGGTCTTCTCTCCCTCCTTCCAAGCAGAACAGGACAAACGTATTTCCAACTTCATTATGTTAAAGCTAGGTTGGCCTTGTCATAAAAAAGAAGAGGATTACAGAAGTCAATAACAAAAGACAGAAGCAAAGTTAGAATGCAGGCCACTAGGGATATGAGGCTTAAAGATATGAAGCAGATCCCAAACTGTGAACACCCCTCCTTCCTTCCAAACCCAAAAAAATTAATTCCACCTTCAAGGTGGATCATTCTGCTCATGGGCCAGTCATAGGCCAGAAAAAGGCAGGAAATAAATCCAAAAATAAATAAATACATAAATAAATAATAAATGTGGCATGTCTCTCAGTGGGTTTACCCATATGTTTGAACTAATGACCATTAAGCTGCCCCCCAGCTTGCTTAGTAGAATGTTTGCACTGAACATGAAACTACCCTGTTCTCAATGAGTCCCAGGTTTATTCCTGGATATACTGGCCTTGGGATTTCAGCTGTGAGTTCCAACCCCACCTCTTCCACTTCTGAATCAAAATGTGAATCAACAACTGTCAAAGGCTTTTATTGTTTGGACAATCTGTAACCACTCAAAAGAGTGCACCCCATTAAAATTTAGGTTAAGAATATTTGGACTCTGGCTCAAAATGGGGTTTGCAGCCCCCTATTCTCCTTGCACTACTCTACTGCTGACAGACCTTTCACAAACAGCTCGCCTTTACCTTTGTGAGATGGGCAGTGTTGACTGGCAGTGGGAGGAAGTTCATTAGATGGTCAACTTGTCCAGCTCCTAAGCTCAGGGTGACACTCCTCTAATCCCCTACAGTTTCCTGCCCTGAACACTGAATGTGCAGTTTTCTCTGACGGGAAATGATACAAGAGTTATGTCAGGTCTGGGTGACGGACTGGCAAGCTGGGGCAGAGGGTAAGATAGTCTTCTAATTTGTGGCCAGCTGGCTAGCTTGGCACACACAGAGTGAATGGTTGTGGAAGGACAATGGAAAGGGTATTAATGCTGCTTTCCTCTTCTCCCATAACTGCCACCTGAGGCAGATGAGAAGCCACATGGATATGGTCATGTGAGTTGGCCCATAGTCTGTACTGAAGGCAAACTGCAATGGTGCAGAGCTTCTAACAAGCCCAATGACAAATGGAAATGTACAAATTAAGTTAGTGTCTGTGGAAATTATGAGCAGCTCATTAACTCTGGTGATGGAATTCTATTTAAGTCTGTAGAATGACAGCTTAAAGGGTGAAGACTTATCCATTGAACATTTTAAAATCATAAGGTCCACTGGTTTTGACCCACCAGAAAAGAAATTATGTTCGTTTGATTCAAGGGATAGGAAAGCTGATGAATGAGGACATGGATGCACAACATTTAACTTCAAGATCATATAACGTGCTACAAGAGAATGCTTTCTTGATTGCATACAGTACTTAGTAATGGTTCACATAAAATCTTCACTTTCTTTGCATATTATTATTTTCACATTGTCAAACATGGGTGGATTTTAATTATAATACTCTTTTCCCTGTTTTGACAGACTTTGTATATGTTTTTCTCACTCCCTAGTGCCTAGATTTAGACTAGATTTCCACATGGTAATTTGCATAGTTGTTTTTCTGTCTTGGAGGACTTAGTGTATTGAACTACCTTGGTTAAGATTCAGGGACTAGTGTTGGTGTCACACTTAATCCTTTCTGAAGCACTTTTTACCCTGCTTCCAGAGTAGCTTACCTACAATCAAATAAACCAGGCAGCCTCTACTAACATGCTTACGATCTCTAAAACCATTAGCACAAAAGGGGGTAAAAAGGAAAGATGGTGAAAATATATTTAGCAAACTAGAGATCGAATCAATTAAAGCTAGAATTACAAAGTTCTTATAATGACATGCTTTATCGATGTCCTCAAAGAAAGGAGGGGCCATCAAAGGAAAGGAAGTCTGTCAACACAGCAGTGGAGTGGGGCCATTCCCTTTAATGAAGCCAGAGGGAATGGCAGCCAAATGGTTAAGGCACAGCCCGACTGCAAGGCCGTGATCCTCTGCTTTTATGGGCATTCTGTGGAGGGCTGGAGGAACTTGGTGTCCATCTTTTCCTCCCCAGCCCTCCTTCCCGGTCCTTCAGGGAGGAAGGATGCTGGAACAGGGCCAGCATATGTTATATTCTAGCAGTTCCTGTCTCCTCCCCATTCCGTTCCCCTGGAGCATTTTCTCTTCTTCTCTGAGGTTGTTCTTATCCAATGCAGAATCCCCTTTGTCTTTACCATTCTTCATATGGAACTAGATGATGGTGATGTTGATTTTCATTTCTATGCCTCCCATAGCTCTTTGGGGCAGTGTACTTTAAGAAAGTCAGTTTACCAATTTTCATTGGACCTACTAGATTTTCTAAGGAGGAACTTATAGTTGGTTCAAAAGCTATATCCAATGAACCAAAAATTGATGATGATTAAATGGTGGTATCCCTTAAAAGAAGTGTAAAAGGTTAATGTACGGCTTAAAGACAACCAGTTGGAATCAGAGGGTTTCTAATCCAGCATGTTGTTTTAACAGACTTCAAGAAATAAATTTATGAGGGCACCTGTGTTAAAATGAACTCTTCTTGTTGTTTTAACAAATTAACTTAGACATGCAGTTTGTTTATTGTCAGACTGTGTTATACAGGACTGATTAGCAGAACAGTTTTGTAAAATTTTTCAGTCTACATGTTCCACCATTTGAATTGAACAATGAGTCCGACATGTTACTCATATTTGTACATGGAAATGTACTGGTATTGAGATTCACAGTTTGGTGGGAATTGTCATTACCAGCAACCGTGGACATCAGATGTAGGTTTACCAAGAGTTATTGCTCTTGGTGGTGGTTTTAGTTGTTTTGGCTTCAATCATGCTTTGTGTTTTCCTTGGTCCATCCTTACAAATATCAGTGCTATAAGGCAGCCAATGAGCCAGTAAGTTTGAAATTGAATTGTCTTTCAGGAAAGCTAGAGCACAATATGTTTACTCTCTCACACTTTCCTCTCTCTTATTTTCCCTCTGAAACTTCATGCATTCTCTAATGACGCAATATTGCAACAATGATTGGGGCATTATTTTTGTAGGAAAAAGCCTTTGCATCTACCATGGTTTGGGATGTGTTTAGATACTTTGCTGAAACCATTGCATTGCAAAATGAACTGTGTGGGGAAATAAACTGTATAGCAACTTGTTCCAAATGACTAGAACCAGTTTGGGCCTTTGTACCTTGAGATCATTGAAGTGGAGAATGGTGCTTTTCCTGTCACCAGAAGACAGTCATGGATTTATCTGGCCTCAAAGGTAGGCTCTAATTGCTCAGTCCGTCAAGGAACTTACAATTCAATGATAAGCAGGTTGGAAGAAGATCTCAGGTGAACAGGAAGCATTGCACAGCTTGAGCGGTTTTGATGCTTTTCCTACTTTTATTTATTTTTATTTATTTTTCAATTTATATCCTGCCTTTTTCCTACAAAGGGCTCAAGGCAGCTTACATCTCCTCCTCCATCTTATCCCCAGAACAACAACCCTGTGAGGTAGGTTGGGCTGAGAGTCTGTGACTGGCCCCAAGTCACCCAGTGGGCTCCATGGCAGAGTGGGGACTCGAACCCAGATCGTCTGAGTCGCAGTCCCGTGCTCTTAACCGCTACGCCACACTGGCTCTCCTTCATTGAGTTCCCAGTGCTTAGTGCTTCTTCAAGAGTTGATCAGGAATGTGTATATTGAGTAGTGTTCACACACTCTTTGTGGTACTGTAGTGTAGTAAAGGAAAGGACTATCTTTTGCCAGTCATAAAAATATTCAGTAGATTTTCAATCAAGTAAACATCCTTTACTCTGAACTGGCTTTGTTGTTAACTGGGGATTTTCTCTCTTCACACATTCAAGGCAACAGGCTGTTCTCTTGCAAAAAGCTCTTTATTCACCGAAGTGTGCCCAATAAACTCAATCACAACAGAGTATACAAAGTGGTACATTGATCCCAATCTGAACAACCTCTTCCTGAAATCCTCCTTTTGAGAATGTCTGGCCTTGATCGCTTTGAGAGGGCCTGTTTGGAAGTGAGCATGCCTTTTCTCTGTATGCTGACCTTCTTGTGTGGCTACCTGATGGGGTCAAGAGTCATGCCAGCTTCGCCTGTCTCCAAGAGCCCCTCTCCCATGCCCTCCCCCAACAGCTGTACATCCCGACTGTTCCCAGAGCCTGCCTGCATACCCAGGGAGAGTGCCATTGCTGCCTCTCTCATCTCAAAGTCTGGAGGCTCCCTTTCCCAGGCCCACTCCCCCGCCTCTGCTTCGCCTCTGCAAGCAATTACTAAATTAAAAGCCATTAGGAATAATATTCTAGAAAGGCTTAAAATGGTATGCCACAAACACATCTAACATATACTCACACACACATATGCACACACCACTGGGCCCCCATTTTCCACCCAGGAAGTGTTGTCAATTCCAGAAAAATAATACATATTCAGCCTAGAAGTCAAGACATCTCTCTAGTGAGTGTTGTGTGCAGCTTTATTTCCATTATTTTAATTCTGATTTGCAGTTTTATATTAATTTTCAGTGTGGAAAGGAAAATGAAAGAGAGAGTTTGGGAGAGATTCATCATTAAGCAAGTCATTTAAGGTTTAAGCATCCTCCTCTTTCCATGCACTCTGAGGAGTGGCATTCCGTTCTGCATGTAACCATTGGAACATTGTCTTGTCATTGTCCCGGCTTTTCCAAAAAGATCTGGGCCAAGTATCTGCAAAGGGTAAAGTAAACTTGTGTCTTACATTTTCTGATCTGTGCACAGGGAATATTAAAATATTAAATGACATGTACTGTTTCTGTTATTTTCCCCACTGTCCTGATTAAGCACATGGTTGGTAAGTTATGTCAGCATTTGGCAAAGCTGTTTCTGCTTTCCTGTTAGGGAGACCAATAAACAGTTGCAATTTTATAGAGGTCAGTTAGCTTGACATACTTTGAGTCTGTCTATGGTTATTTTAGCCTGGGGAACAATCTTGTTTAAATTCAATTTTCCACAGTGGTATCTTGGATGCAGAGATCAAAGGATGTCAGATCAGACCTCTGTTCCTGAAAGAAGAAAAGACAGAATACACCAGTTTGAGCACTGGGTACCATGTTGGAAGTATGCAACCAATTACATCATTTTGTTGTTCGTTAAAAGGCTACACTGGCATGATACCCAGACCATAATTTCTTGAAACATGGCTCTGTCCATCTCTTCTTATATTACTTAGTAAAACTTCACCAAAGGAAATTCTCATGATTGCTAGCAACATGGTTAATCCCAGGTTAAAAGTACAAATGCTACCATTGGTGGCCTAAAGAGAGGCAGCATCAAACTAAAGACCTTCCTAGGCCAGGAGCTTGTTCACAGAGTGGCCAACCAGATGCCAATGGAAAGCTTACAAGTAGGATATCAGTGCAGTAGTACCATCTACCATCTTGGCCAGGCCAAGACCTTTTTATTTAAACGATATTTTAATAATTGCTAATTTTATTTATTGGTTTTATTTATTATACCAGGATGTTTCCAGTTTTTATATGTATTTGTGTAGTTATTTATTTACTTGTTGGAAGCCGCCCCGAGGCTTATGCGAAGGGGGCGGCATACAAGAATTCCAAATAAATAAATTCTGCTTGTCTTAGCCAGAAACTGGTATACTAAAGCACACTGTCCCAGATCCTAGACAACAGAATGCCATGATGACCAATGAAGCATGATAGCTTTACCCTACACAAACCTGTCTAGTCACTTTGTAATGCCATCCTGGTTGGTAGTCTGGGAACAACCATTAGATGGTGAACAAAGAAACACAAGCCAAGTCATCCTTGATCAGAAAATGGTCTGGTCAGTATAGCACTCTATTTACATGGTAGGAAACAACTTGTCCCCAGGATCCCTCAAACCAGTTGGTTACAAGAGTTCTGCCAGCTCATGCTCCTCGAGAACTGGTGTATGGAGGCATACTACCTCTGATAACCAAGGTAGTGCATAGCTAGTAAGGTCATGGATAGCCTGCTCCTCCATGGGACAGACAAATGATCAGGGAAAACCTAGATGGAATACACACGTTCAAATCTCCATGGCCCAGTGAACTCCATCCCGGAGTCATAAAAGAGCAAGCAGAGGAACTTTCAGAACCACTGGCTATCATTTTCAATAAATGTTGGAAAACAGGAGAAGGGCTAGAAGACTGGAAAAGGGCTAATGTTGTCTTTCAAAAAGGGGAAAAAGGTGAACCTGGGAACTTCAGACCAGTTAGTCTGACACCAATCCCTGGAGAAATTCTGGTGCAAATTATTAAAAATCCATCTTGAAGAAAATGCAGTAATTAATGGATGCCAACATGGATTTCTCGAATCATGCCCCTCCCAGCCTGGCTTGAGTGTTCACACAGTAGTGGTTTGGACAATCATTGCTGGTAATAGTGCAAAGCAGGCCATATAGTGCACATGGAAAGCAGTCCAGAAAAGAAAATAATGCCAACCTGAAGCATTGACAGGGTACGATTGAACATAAGCTTGGCATCTAATTTCACTGCATCCCCACAGAAAATCCATTTCACTAGAAGGCATGCTAAGAATGGGTGACTTTGCACAAGGAGCACCTGTCAGGTTCCTCCTGTGCCCACATGACTTTTCATTCACAGCACATGTCCTCCCCTTCACACTTTTCACATCCATCAGTATATTTACATTATAAAGGGCACAACTCAGTTTCAAAACTGGCTGGATGTATTACAGGCACACAGGAAAGCCAATGGAGACCAGGGTCTGTGGCGTTAATTTATGGTGCCCATGTCCTTGAACACATTGCCAATAGACAGCACCCAGGAGTAAATATACATCAAACAAAATTGGCTTCTCTATTTGGGGAACCCAGTTCAATAGATTCAATAAAATATGGGCATGCTTGTCAGCACCATATATCCACCAAACTGCCCCTTGAGCTAAAGCCAAGAGACCAGTAACCCTGAAGGTAGCCTATGCATTCATAAAGCATTTTCAATACAAGTCTTGCTTAGCAGTCTTCAATGTCCAGTGATTAAAACCTCATTTGTAATCATTTCCAGCTGGTGTAGATCTGTAAATGCCTTATAGGGTGGATGTAACTGCTAAATACAAGATGCTGGTTCTTTTATTACTGGTTGTCACTGCATAAGCGATTGACTAGTGACACAGAAAGATGCAGAGGAAATGCTTAAACAGTGGGTTTTGCAAATGTTCAGGTGGCTGCTCTGGGGAGGGTGTATGAGCTGGGGTTTCAGAAGGGCCAAAATACCAGGAGGGTGCTGATCCTGCATCAGCCATAGTTAGATTTTGTTCTCAGTGAAGAATATATAACATTTTCACTGTGATATCTGCCATGCAAGCTGCCTGCAAGCAGGGGGACATCTCTGTTTTGAATTTTATTTAAATCAGCACATGTCCTTTTCTATTAAAATATCCAGGGTGGTATGCAATGAAAAATTCAGAAACAAAAACAGTAAAAGGCTAAAGGCATAATAGGGACAAATGGGATAAAAGTAGATTGCATAACAGCATTGATAGAAAGGGGAGAAGGCTATCATTGGCCCCTGCAGCAGAAGGTTATGAATGGCTATTAGTCCCAATGGATATATGCTATCTCCAGTACCAGAAGCAGTATGCCTGTGTGCCCCATCGCTGGGGAACATGGAGGATGCTGCTGCATTCAAGGCCTGCATTCACGTCCATGGACAGCTTATTGAACAGAATGTTCAGCTAGATGGACATTGGTGGGATCTAACATGGTTCTCCTTGAGTTCTTAAGGCCACCTCATGAAAACCATCATTAGTGGTTTGAACACCTAGGGGGCCGCTCAGGAAAACTTAGAAGCACGTCCACTCCCTTGTGCTTCTCTCTTGCTGCTCTCAGGTTCCTCTGGAGGAAAAATAAGGAAAGTCAGCTGTGAACTATGCTTACACCCCTGCCGATTCACGTATGCTCCATCAATTTCATTGCACGTGTGGCTCCTCGGGTAACCTAAGACAAACCAAAGTGGTTGTTTCTAGAAAGAAGCAGGTTGTCAGCACTCCATTATGTGAGCCCCATTAACATTACAGAAATGGTGGAATGAAAACATAATGTTGAGTATTAATGATGAAAGAGGGAAGGATAGCAGACCAAGGAGAGTAAATGAATTAGAGTGTCATGGAAGAACCTGGCTCAATGGCTGGCCCCCTGAACTATGTAGCCTGGAACATCCACACTGCAACATTTTCTTGCGAATAACAATAAAGTGGACTATTGTAACACGCTCTACATTGGGCCGCCCTTGAAGATGGTCCAGATACTTCAATTGGTTCAGAATAGAGCTGCCAGGATGTTAACAGGGACCGGCAGGTATGAACATATAATGTTGGTCCTTTACCATCTACGTTGGCTACCAATTGAAGTCCAGGCCAAATTTAAGGTGCTGGTGATGACCTATAAAGCCCTAACAGCTTAGGACCTGGTTATCTAAAGGACCATTTCCTTTCCTATGTGCCTTCCTGCATCTTAAGCTGTTAAGATCTGCATCTTAAGGTCCTTCTTCGGGAGCCCTCCTTGAAGGAGATTAGGAGGGTGGCTCCCCTGTGAAAGGCCTTCTCAGTGGTGGTGCCTCAGCTTTGGAATGCGCTCCCCAGAGAGGGGTCTTCCTGGAACCGACTCTGTATGCATTTTGGTGCCAGGCTAAAACATTTTTATTCACCCATTATTTTAAGGCTAATTAGGTTTTAATGTGGGTTTTACTTTTACTTTTTTATTATTATTTTTGGACTTATTGGATGCCGTGCTTCATTTTATTCTGTCTTATTGCAGACCATCCCGAAACTGTAGTAGTTGGATGATATATAAAAGCTTTAAATGAACAAACCAACATCTGACTTGGTTTGTACAATATGCTTAGGCACTGCGGCTATTCCTCTTCCCACTGGCTTGAACTGCTGTTTCGGGCTAGTGGGGGAGGTAGCAGAAAGGGCCAGGAGCACATGTCTTCTCTGCCCTTCGGGTGAAACAGCAGGTGGGTGTTCACATTCTGATGGGGCTTCTCTGGGGGAGGGCCAGGTGAATGGGCCTCATCCACCCTTTACCACTTACCACTCAGATCACGCCTTGGGCATCAAGGCGTCAAGTGGAGCTCCAGATTCTCTCAGGTCTTTTCCCACTTCCTCCTTGACCAGGAGAGCACAACCCTCTTACAATTCTCATGACCCTGCTGTGGATAAAGACAGAGGGACGAGGCTTGTTCTCCTTGACGATCCCTTGAAGGAAGCCTGAAAGTGCCTTGTTGACACCACTGCTAGTCGCAGCAGAGATGCATAGCCCCTCTTTTCCAGGGTCTGCATTTAGGAACGTTTGATGGTAGTTTTCAGGTACGGATTGGGCACTTCTGGGCAGCTGCCATGACTGCTTAGCTCCCCTGAAAGCTTCCATTGTATCTTCTGGGAGATAAGTAGGGAGACTGAAAAGGAAAAGGGATGAGGAGGTGTGAGACACATTGCAGGTCCAACAGAAAACAAGCTTTCCACTCAGTGTGGCTTACTGTGTTGTGCAAACTCTGCCTCAGAAGGAGGCCAAGACTTCCAGGATAAGGAGTGTGATTGCTCAGGTAATTTTGGAAAGTAATGGCAAATCTGCTGCTTCCTGCTTAGGCTTATGTAGCCATTTTAAGAGATAGCTAATAGTTCCCAGGTCAGGGTGCAAGATCCCCCATTGGATCCAGTGCCCAAAGGGATGGTGGAGGCTAGTTTGGAGCACCTGCTCAGTTCAAAAATTTGTAGACATTTTGCTTAATTCAGTGTAATAAGATTAATGGACTTTCTCAAGGGGATTTTGCCCATCTTACCAGAGATGTGGCCCCTATCTTGGCACATTAAAGTAAAAGGAGATTTTGTAAAGAGCACAAATGCATCTTTAGGAACTTGACACTTTGTAAAAAATGAGATCAAAAAGTAGCTAAACAGTCAAATCCTAATTACCAATGATTGAGGGTAACTTTATTTTCCTTCTTTTTCCTCTTTACTGAATCACGTTGTAATCTCAGCAGTGGATAACAACATCCCTAATCCAATATTTTAACGGTAAATAATTTGATGATGGGAATTGCTTCACTAATCTCTTAGGCTGCCAATGGTACAGTTAAAGAATCCACAGGGGTTTTGCTAATCAGTTTTTTTCTAGACAAAATCAGCTCTGACAATTTGTCTACATTCAAAACAGCCTGCAGCTGGAGCGAGCAAGGCATACAGATTTAAGTTCCTTCAAGGGAAGTGAAAATTGTATTTTGCTTTGTTTTGTTGTGGTTGACATTTTCCCAGAAGAGCCAGACATGGAATGGGAGGGACACACTGAAAAATAAGTTGAGCTTCTTTATCTTAAGGATTGCTACATGCCATCTGAATGGTAGGATTACAAAATACCCCAGTGTGTTTATGCTCTAAATTGTTTCATTAAAGCTTTGTATGCTGAGGAACGTTACAGTCTTCCTTCATTGTTGTTATTACTACTTTTATTATAAGACTCTTTTGAGAGGTAGGGTATAAATGAATCCAATGGGATCTGGAGGCTCAATAGCATCGGGGCAGTGTATCCACTCTGGGTTTTATCCTGAACTTTTAAGGAACTATCCATGATACTGAACACTCTCTCCAATGCATCAAGAGAGCCACAATCCCTGAGCTCCCATGCTGAAATATTGGATCCACCCATCACCAAAGAATGAATTGTATAAATAATACAATATTGGTGAAAGGATGACACACAAATTCAAATGGGATTGAATTGAGGACCCCAGGTTCTCAGTCCTAGGGACTCAAAATAGGCTGATCTCTCTGTCCTGCAGACTCTTCTGCTCACCTTGTGTGTGTGATTTTATAGTGAAATTAGAATATATCTGAGCTTAGGAAACTGCACTCTGGCCCACTCTTTGGTACCATGAGTTTTGATAACAACGCTATTAATTCATGTTCAGGATGCATTAGTGAAGTGGCAGAACCCCCTTTCCCTCCCTGGCACCCAATTTAGACTTTTATGGTACATGCAAGAAATCCTGAAGTCACCTCTGGGGTCCTGAATACCTGTGCTGTTGCCAGGGGTCATTTGTATAAGATAAAAAAGCTTAGGGCAATATAATCCATTTTGCTCTTTAGAATAATTAAAGCAGATACAATTTCAAATGAGATTTGTTACATTTTTACTTGAACACGTTGAGTTCCTAACCTGTGATCAAACTGGAACCATTTTTAGAAAGCTCCTCAATTCTTTTAATTCCTTAAGGAGCATGGAAGGTTTTAGAGCCCCTCCCTCACATATCCTCATGTAAATGAGAAAGGGGGGACTGTTTCATTACATTACCTATTTTGTCCACAAAAGGAGCCTATTATTCCAATAGAATTTATAGTCTGCTCATTTTGAGAGGACTCCACAGTTAGAGAAAGAAGGAGGCCATGAAAACTCTGTTGGAGGAATTTATAAAGGCTTCAAATCTTTATGACAAACATGAGAAATCTTAAACATGAATGTGAGAGGATTGGCATTTTTGCAATAAAAGCAGTATTGGCTGAGAGTTTGGGAGTTGAATATGAAGGAGACCAGGGCCAGCTGTTTTCTTCGATGCTCTAAGAGACATCCAAGGAACAAGAGGTCTGATATATGATCAACTGTTTCCCCACCAAGATCTAGTGGTGTTACTGCAGAAACATGTCCAGCCATGAGGTTTGAAGCTTGGCATCCTTGAGTGTTTTGTGTTGTGTTGTGTTTTGGGCATCAACCTGGCAACCCAATCCCCAGGCACCAACTGGGTGTTCCATCCAGGGAGCACTGCTGGGCTCGGGCATCTGAGATTTCAATTCCATACAGGTCCACTGGTTGGGGTTGTTTGAGTGAGTGGGACATTAAAGCCAAAGGTCACTGTCACTTGTGGGTCTGCCCATCTCTTATCTGTCCTCTTTCATAGTCTCCTCAGAACTATTTGTGTATGCTGTTGGTTAATCAACTTGTATGCATTTTGGTTGTTGGAGCCAGATTGTTTGAGGTTCCTGGCATTCAGCCATTCCATGGTCTTTTCAGTTGGCCATAGGGCAATGGGAGCAGTCTCTTGGCCACAGTTCATTCTTATGCAGCACACTGCCATTTAGTGGTTAAACAGTAGTTGAACTGAAGCAAAAGCATCTTTTCCAGACTTTCTTCCTGTCTGCAACTTGTTATGATTTGAATCTCCTGAGTGGCAAAGGGGCAATGACTTGGCTGCAGATGGCTTGGGATTCAGCTGAATTGGCTCTACATGTCACCCCATAGAGTGGAAAGGGAGTCGGGGACTACACAGAGCAAGTAAGTAGGCAAATAAGAGTTTGTGTTTTGTTCTGCATGACATGACAGCACCATTTTGCCTTACCTAAAGACAGAGAAACTGAACTGAGCTGATGGAGTCCACTTGTATGAGTTAGGTAGCAATGTTTTTTCCCCTTGTGCAGAAGAGCTTGTGAACATTTGTCTTCTTTGGGGGGGGGGGGGGGGATGGTCTGTCTGCTCTCTTCCCTAAGACTGGGATGTGCAGGATCTATCAGGTAGGGAAACCATTTGGTGGGCACCCAGAGGCAACTTTACTGTGATCGTTCATTTCTAAGACTTGCCACTTGGGGATATGAGGTTGAAAGAAATGAGTCAGTTGAAAGAATGATGAAAGGCCAGAATGGAAATGGGGGTGGGCAGGTGAAGAAAGTCAGGTAGATGGAAAACAAGGACAGTTAAGGAGAGAATAGAGCAGGAAGGAGTAGAAATACTGTGAGGAATTTGGCAAGTCTGCTAAGTTGGCCAGTGAGTAAAACCAGAGGCAGAAAAGCTGCAAAAAGCAGTGATGAGATGTTAGGTTTTTGTAACTATTATTGCTGCTGCTGTTATTATGCTATTATTCTAAATATTGACTTGTAAAACAAATAAACATGTGTTTATACTTATAAATACTATGTTCTGATCTGAGTAGATGAGGCTAATCTCACTTCATGTGCTAAAAAGGAGAGTCTTGTGGTTCTTTCTAACTTAATAAGTCAAAGCAGGCAGTATTTTAGGGAGTCCTGAGAAAGGTCTGGACTCCATGTCCTCCAAGGGGAGGGGTGTTATAGAGTACCACTAATTGCACCACAATGTTGCATAGGCAGGATATGGAAAACCTTTGGTTATCTTGGCTCACTCAGCCAGGTGCTTGTGACACTAGGGACCAAGGTAATAATCCCCTACCCTTCACTCAAGTAGGGTAGAATTCACCAAGCCCTGCAGGTTAATTCACCTGCTTGTCCTCAAAAGAGTTTTGGTCCAAAACCATCATTATCGTTGGCTTCCAACAATTTAAAACCAATAGCAATTCAAATTTAGATTGAGATCAAGAATGGCATATTAAATAAACTAATTTGAGAAGATGTGTCAAAAGAGCTTTGTCTTTAATTCCTTCTTGAAGGTAGCAGTCTGGGATATCTGACACTTATCTCCTGGCAGGCTGTTCTGCAGTATAGGGGTGACCACTGAGATATGAGTCCTCTGAGTAGTTGACATTAACCTTGCAGAAGCAAACTTCAGAAAAGGATCCCCAGAGGACCATAGTGTGTAAGGTAGAATATGTGGACAAAGGTGTTTCTGAAGGTGTTTTAGACTTGAGCTTGGTATGGTGGTTAAGCACTGGGATTCTGGAGATCTGGGTTCTAACCTATCTCACAGGATTGTTGCTCTCAGGATGAAACAGAGACCCTTGTAGCCACACTGCATTCCTTGCAAGAGGCAGAAAGGTAGGGTATAAAAGTAATGTTCTGTTGTTGTTGTTGTTGTTGTTATATAAAAGAATAATAAAAAGGTAGGCACACAATTCTCCTCTACAGATCTCATTTTCTTAAAGTGAATGCATGTGGTCCAGAATGCAACCACATAAATTTGTGTCCATCTCCTTTTTTCTGTTCTCTCTGCAAACACACCAAGAATCTTTTCTTTTTCTTTTTATATTTACTGCAGTTGGTAACTTAAAAATTAGTGTCATGTAGCATTAATGGGTATGCTGTGGAGATTTGTGGATGACCTGAGTTCCAAAGCAAAGTATAATCTAGCTAGCTGGTGCTTTTTGCATCTCACCTTTGCAAAATAACAAAAGCAGTGGTGCCTGCCCCACAGTGGATTTGCGGAATTGACGCGATTACATGAAATGCATGTGGCACTAATGGAAGGTGCTATCTCAATGTTAAGCATCATTCCATTTCATTTTACCCTGATTTCAAAATTATTTAAATCTGAGGTGCTTGGAATAAATTGATACAGAATTGTATACTGGAAGGCTTTTTGGGAAGACAACAATCTTGGAACTACAACAAAGAGAACTCTGATATAAATAAGTGTGTTCTGTTATTGGGTGGATTAAAATATAATAAATGTTTTAATGGAACTATACTGAGAATATAGAAAAGCATTATAAATATTGACATGATTGCCCGAAAGCACATATAAAGGCAGTAAGCAGACACTTCAAGTGATGCTTTACTTAACTCAGAACTGGCCCTGGAATTTATCGTGTGTTACAGCTGAATTCCTAGCAAAGTACTTACCTTGTTGCTGTAAGTCAAGGCTGACTGAGAAGCGATGATCTCCTTCCATCACAATAGATACGGCTACAAGACAGAGCAGTCCCATGCCAGTTTTGGCTCCAGTTGGCCCACTGCAGAGATGTACAAGGAGTTAGTTCCATTTCATTTATGACCTTATCTTCCAAATGGAAATGCAATATGTGGCCAAACTTTTTGAATACCTGAGCTTGTGAAGCTGCCACAGGGACAGGGGTATGCTTGAAAAATGCACGCAATTAAAATGTGTACCTCTTTAAAGACACATATAGTGCATATAGACACACAGCAAGCAATGGAGAAAGAATGAATACTTTTGAATGGGACATAATCATTCACTATGCAGCAAAGTACTCCATGGGCTTTTTGTGGAGTAACAAAGCTCATACTTTAGTATAGATCAGCCAGAGGAACTTGGAAAGCTTCCGTAAGCTCTGTGTTTGCTGATTTCCACATCCTCGCTGCCGCAACTCAATTTTAGATGCGGGCACACATACACAAACACCAGACAGACAGAGGGAGAGGGAGAACTCCCTGTGACCAATTAGAGACATTCAAATGGGGTTGAATTAGCCCCCAATCCAAACTTAGCAGCAAAGAATGATAGCAGGAAAATATGGAGACGCAGTTATGCATCTCTAGAATGTCTGCTTTGAGACAAATCAGGATATACTTCCGCTTTGAGAGAAGTATATCCTGATTTGTCACAGGCTTTCTTATGACCCTTCCAAATCTCTCTTTTTTATTTATTTATTTATATTGCGATTTATATCCTGCCTTTTTCCTACAAAGGGCTCAAGGCAGCTTACATCTCCTCTTCCATCTTATTCCCACAACAACAACCCTGTGAGGTAGATTGGGCTGAGAGTCTGTGACTGGCCCAAAGTCACCCAGTTGGCTCCATGGCTGAGTGGGGACTAGAACCCGGATCCTCTGAGTCCCCATCCCACACTCTTAACCACTACACCACCCTGGCTCTCTGAGTGGGAGGAACCATACAGCAACCAGCTTGTGGTGCATGCCAGGAATTGAAGCACAGCTGGAAGGGCATCAGGTCAAGGAAAGCAGTTGCGGTTGCACTGTCGCCAAATTCTGCCTGTTCAGCAAAAGTTTGCTTAGCAGGAAAACAAGTACTGATTTCACCGCTGCTTGTCAGACAGAACAGTGGTGCTGAGATCCATACAGAATCCCACAATGTGCCTCTTTCTCCATGCATGTTCAAAAGTAAACATGAACCAACCTGCAGTTAAAAGACATGTCAAAGACTGATGTGATGCTATCCACTCCGGGATGAAAAATAAAGGAAAACTGAATGGAAGTGTCATTACATAGAAATGTATAAAGCAAAATACCAAATGCATGGAGATATGGCAAGCAAATGTCTGTGGAACTGCTTATTTAAGAATGATAGATGCATTGTCAACCCACTTTAGGCTGAAAGAAAAATATGTATGTTAAGAAGAACTGGTGCCGGCAGGAAGGAGGGGCAGAAAGCAGTGGAATGAGATTGATCACATCAGTAATGACTTAAATGTGGAGCAATATCTCCATTGTTACTTGTACATTTAAAGTAAACCTTTGCTTGTGACAGTAGCTCATTTTGGAGCTGTGTTATCCATTACTGCAGTTTCAGGAGCCTTTGCTGAACTTTGAAACTTATTTTTTTTCTTGCTAGGGCATTGCTGAATTTTCTGGATTGTTGTCTGTTCTTCAGGAGTGAGGGACTAGCATAGTTCCCCAGGCCTTCCTAAAATCCATTTTTACACCCATTTTTCTATAAAACGTTCAGCTCCAAGTTTGCCTTCCACTAACATTTCCTATCACCATATCTATCTACATGTAATGAGTTAAGTGTGTAAAGCATTAGAGCAGCATCATGCAAATACTGGATACATATCTGGTCAAGGCACCTCAGGCAGGATATTGTAGATGTCAGAAAGGTGCTGAAAAGGGCAACCAGAGTGATCAAGGGGATGGAGCAACCCATCCTCCTAATGGAGCAAGGTTATGATGGCTGGTGCTGTGAGTAAGTTGAATAAGGGGTGGCATGACAAGGACAGAAAATTATGGCTGGCTGGATAGGCAGTCTCTCTTCCTCTCTCTCTTGTCAAAGTGGTCACCCTGTGAAGCTGGTTGGTGGGAGATTCAGGCCGAGAAAAGGAAGTATTTCTTCACACGGTGCATCTGCTGTGGTATTTGCTACCCCAAGGTGCTGTTCAGGCTGCCAACTTGGATGGCTTTCAGTGGGGAGCAGACAAATTCGTAAAGGATAAGGCTGCCCATGGTTGCTAGTCCTGATGGGTATGAAGTGGCTCTAGTATGAGTTGCAACGTGCGAGTTGCTAAGAAGCACAATCAGGCTGGCACTACTGTAATCATGTCCTGCTGATGGGTTGCCCATAGGCATCTGGTTGACTGCTGCGAGAACAGAGTGGTGGATGGGCCCTTGGTCGGATCCAGCAGTGTTTTGATCAAATTCCAGTTCATTGGACATTGCTCATTTTTACTGGAACCTATTTTTCTTTTATCCTGTGTTTCCGCCAAGCAGCTTAAGGTAGAGTCCATGGTTGTCCTTCACCCCTGTATGGTCACTGCAGTTGTCCTGTTCAGCTGACCAGGAGTGCTGTCCTGAAGTCCCATAATAGGCTTTCACAGGCTCTGTGTGTGTGAATGTGTGCAGGTGGTTGAGTGTAACTGGACACTTTGTGCCTGGGAGCACCAAATGCATTCTGGTGCAAGCCTCGTTATTTCTAACTGGCATGGGAATATTTTCAAGTGAAAATATCAATACAACATAAAGTGATGAGTTGAAAACAAAGGAATACTTGTGGGGGGGGGTCACACAGATGTGGGGCACAACCTTTCTTCCTCTGCACTGGAGGGCAGGACATATTCCGATGGAGCAAAGCTCAGGGAACCAAAATTTAGGGTGGATGCCAGGAAGTATTTCCTGATGGTTAGGATTCCTGGAGTATGTATGTATGTATGTATTTTTCGATTTATATCCTGTCTTTTTCCTACAAAGGGCTCAAGGCAGTTTACATCATTCTCCTCCTCCATCTTATCCCCACAACAACAGCCCTGTGAGGGAGGCTGGGCTGAGAGTCTGTGACTGGCCCAAAGTCACCCAGTGGGCTCCATGGCCGAGCGGGGACTCGAACACAGATCGCCTGAGTCCCAGTCCCATGCTCTTAACCACCACACCACACTGGAATGGGTCTCCATGGGAGGTGGTTGAGGCCACATCGGTGAGGGTGTGCAAAGATAGGCTGGACATGCGCATGGTAGGCATGTCATGAGTGGAGCCGTCTGGAGCCGGGGGTCATACAAGACGGCCCAGGAGGCTCATTCTGACTCACCCTGTTTCTATGTTTCTACTTGCACGTAGCAAGTAGCAAAGAGAAAATGCACATGTGGTGTTCCTGTCAAAACAATTCGGAGATGGTTTGGAGTGTGCCTGTCTGTGTGTGTTTTATGTGTATTTTTCACCTCCGTACCTTTGCAGCACTACAAGTAGATGTGCTTGTACCCTTGACTGTGTTACATCCTAGCCTAGCTTATTGGTTCAGTGTGTTTGCACGTGGACAGACCTGTAGGGAAGATAGTGCTTTGTTTGCACCTTAAACTCTGAATGTCTCCAGCTTGAGGCAAGCAGCTTCTCTTTCACTCTTTGGGTGCATCCATGATTATAATCGGAGTTTAGAAACCCAAACTAACCCTGCAAGCCATTTTATATAGACAGGTTTTCAGAGACTACTACTTTAACCTCTTTTTAATTATTTGTTTTGAACCATGTGTATCACATCTTGTCAGGTTCTGATTTAATTGTTCAGTATTCTGATCTTTTTGGTTAAGTGAACTGGGTCTTCCTGTGAAAAAGATGGGGCAGCTTTTAGATAGGTAATCGCACACAATTTAATGCATAGAAAAAATGCAGGAATTATGAACTGGAGCAATTACCGAACACTCATTTCTTGCTTCCTGCTTAATGCCTAGAGTGGTGAGACATTCTTCTCCTTCCTCAGTCCATTTCCTGCCTACTTTTATTTCTTCTGCATGTCCTTTGATTTTATCGTTAACAGAGCAGTACTGCACCACTGATTTCTGTGCAGCAAGTATTTGTCAGCACCCGCAGAGCAGTTGCTGGACCATTAGATGTAGCCTTTAGAATTTCCTTCTTCCTCAAGGGGAAGGCAAGGGGCAAAAGGTTGCCTGTTCCAGTAAGAAGTAATTCTGCAGTATGTACAGAGTGAACCCAAACTTATACTGAGCACATTCAAACCACAGGCATTAAATAGCTGCCAACCTCAGGACAAGTGATTGCTGATCAAACAGTCCTGACTTTACAATCTACCTTGCAGCAGATTTCATCAAGTCCCAGTTTCCTTTGTACACATTCATGGACAGTATGGGGGCTTGTGCTCATCCACTTAAAAAAGAAAAGAAAAGGTAATGCATTCCCTCACTCCTTCCAAGGGCTTCAATTTCATTGCGTATTGCTCAAAACACTGTCTGCTCATTTTACAACTGTCTGACTAATTCCTCACACATCTCCTTCTGGAAATGGAACCCTCTGCTTTGGAAAAGGTAGATTGTTCTGTTGGCCACTTGAAAAGACATGCAGATAGGTGGTATTTATGGGCAGCCCTGACTATTATGGTTGCTGTTTCTAGAAATGTTCAAATATATGCCGCTCCAAATGCAATCAGTCTTCTGCCCAAACATTGCATTGTGACTGTATGATTTTTCCAGCTCTCAAATAACATGCCAAAGAAATATGTATTTTGCAGTTAAAATAAATTATGCAGATTATGTTCCTTGTTGCTTTGCATAATTCTACTATCATTAGTCAGCTTTACAGGTTTGGAATAAAAGGAGGTAGCATGAAAACAGAAGTTAGAACAGGTATGGTTGGGGCAGTGTGTTTACGTGGTAACTGGAAACTTGGACTTTAACTGGGAAGCTTAAATTATGCAGATTATAAGTGGAGGCAGTAGAAATAGCTCAGGAGAAATTGTAAAGGACATCTTGGGACCATAAAAATGTCAATACTTTGTATAACCAGAATCCTCCTTGTCTGTCAGTCAGTCAGACTGTCAGTCTGTCCTTCTTTCCCAAAGTAATTTATTTATTTATTTAAAACATTTTTATGCTGCCCCCATCGCAATGAAGCCTCAGGGCAGCTCACAACAGAAACAAAATGCATAAATAAATAACAATATAACAATAAAAAAATTATTTAAAAACCTCCGGTGCATCTCGGCTAAAAATTTAAAATCCTATAAATACAAATAATTTAACAATTAAAATAAGTTTTAAATAAAAAGGTCTTAACCTGGCGCCGAAAAACAATGATGGCACCAGGCGGAACTCTCTGGGGAGTGCATTCCATACATGGGGTGCCACCGCAGAGAAAGCCCTCCTCCGGGTACTCACCCTCCTAATATCATTCACAGAGGGTTCCTGGAGAAGGGCATCTGTTGCTGCTCTCAAGGGGTGGGAGGGCATATATGGACACAAGCGTTCCTTTAGATATCCAGGTCCCAAGCCATTTAGGGCTTTATAGGTCATAACCAACACCTTGAATTGGGCCCGGACTTCAATCGGGAGGAGCTGACGGAGAACTGGGGTTATATGAGAACAATGCCCAGTCCCCGTCAGCAACCTGGCAGCTCTAATCTGCACCAGCTGAAGTATCTGGACCATCTTCAAGGGTAGCTCCATGTAGAGCGCGTTACAAAAATCTAATCGGGAAGTCACCAACGCGTGTGTCACTGTCGCCAGTATTCTCTCTACTGACCTTTTCAGATAAGGCCATATTGATCAGTAAGGTTGTTTTCCTCTGTATAGACTGAATAATCATTTTCAAAAACATTTAAATTACTGCTGTTTATGCTATGCTTTATCTCACTACTGGAAATTCACACCTGAATACGGAGAAATAGCCAACGGTTTGGTCCTTCGCTCTCCTCTCCTCCCCTCCCCTCTCCTCTCCTTACCATATGAGGATGGAATATGGAAGCACATACTTTTTGAAAAGCTTCTCTAGGAGGACTGTGCCACACTGTCTCTTGTACTGCAGTGTCATCTCAGCAGGAATAATAATCGTAAATAACTGCTGGATTATGTACCAGAAATTTAATGCTAAACCTTGACTGGTTAGGTACAAATCTTGCAGAGAGCAGGGTCACATCCTGTTCAGCTGTTCCAGCAGTGAACTCTTATGGGAAATATACTCTTGTGTCACCTGCCTGCTTTTAGAGATCATGCACACAACTTTGGAAGCAATTAGCTGTGTAACTGTGGGCATTAGTCAATTGTCTAAAGTAGTTCTTTGCCAGAAGAACAAGAAGAAAAACCTTGGTCTTACATGGTAAACCCGCTGTTCCTGCAATAGCTTTCACCAGCACATCTGCAGAGATTAGTAAATTCCCTGAAGGAAAAACACAGTCTTTGTTTCATTCCAAGCTGTTCTTATTAGAAAAGTCTTATGATGTCTAAATGAATTGTTAAGTCAGAGAGTGAGTCTTCCTGAGATTAGCATGAAAGGGATATTTCTGTGTCTTTCCCCACCTCCCCAATCCCTTCTGTTCTCTAGCAAAAAAGACAAAACAGGACAAATTTAATCCTTAAGCTTCAGTGGCTAACAATTACAACTCTATGCAAACTAGTTACGCCCAGCGCCCCCACCCCCAGGTCAATTCCTGAAAGGTTGTGCATAATAACTGCAAACAACAAACACAAAACAGCAGCAATCGCTGTGTTGTGAAAGGGCCCCACTTAAAATTCTGTCATCTACCAACACGTGTGCTTCTCATTTTTAGAGGGGACTTGTACTCTTGCCATGTCGGTGTCTGAACAGTTGAGGGGGACAAGGGGGGAATCACTTTCCATTCATAGAAATAATGTGATGGCATAAGGAAATCTAGCCATGCAGGGATTGAATAAAATTCTTCTGATTAGAAGCAGATGCTGACCGTCTCTCCCATGGCAAGACAAGCCATTGTTCGGTGTAGTTTTTAGTGCTCTCTCTCACACACACTCTCTGTGGACATGTGTACACCTCAGGGGAATATGTGTCATCTAGCTTGTTGTTCATCTTTGGTTCCCACTGCTGCGTATTTTGTGATGCAGAGTGAAGAAGGGAAGGATCTAACAGGAGAAACCAGGAGCTGACATTCCCTTTGGACAGACTGCTACAGAGATATGGCAGCATGGCTTAAACTAAGGGGCAGGAGGCCTGCTTTCCAGCACCACCAGCCTATTCCCAGAAATCCATATTGTGGGCCAACTCTTCTGATAGATGAATCCAGAACCCTGAGCCACCAGTGGTGACCTCATTCCACAGTCATTAGTTTGGTGGATTAGATCAAATGTCTAGTAACATTAATGCCATCTCTCATTGTCCAAATCTTTATTCAATTTAGATACATTTTTTTGATATTTTCAGAGCTGGCTCAAGACATGGCATTCCTTTCCACTGATTAGTGATCCTTACACTGCCTTCTTTATAGGCAGTGGCTTACTGGGGTCTCATGTGTAGGTCTTCTCCATCACCTGCTACCTGTTCATTTCAGTGGAGATACTTCGGATTGAGCTTGAGCCCTTCTCCATGCCAAGCATGTGCTCTTCCACTGAACCACGGTTCCTGCCTGTGGGGTAGCCACCAAAGAATCCCTCCTATTAAAGCTGTGATTCTTTTTCTATAAAGAAGGTCTGTTCTTCCAGCTTATTTTAATACGTAAATACGTACAAATCCAGTGTTGGTGCTGCATTTTGATTGAGTTGACCCTGTGCCATAGACCAGCGAGGCAGGGCTGGGCAACTTTGAACCGTCTGAGGGCCAAATGCTGCCCCCTCGTCCCACCATGGTCTGGGCCCCAAGTCTATTCTTACTCTTTGTAGTGGTCTACCATTAAATTTGATCAGCAATGCACAACGTTTGCATCTCAAAGCAAGCAAGGAAGCCAACACCAAACACCAAAAAACAAAAAAGGAAGAAAGAGAGGGGAAAGGACAGGGGAGAATAGAAACAAGGGAAAATGGGGGGCGGGGAGAAATGGGAAGGGGAGGGCAACGGAGGAGGGTAGTGGAGGAAAGAGCAGTCAAGGGTCACTCGGCAGCCTGTGGGCCATAGCTTGCCCACCTCCAGCTTAGCCCATGCTACTTCCAGACATTCGTATCTCAGGGGAAAAGAACTGCGTGATTATAGTTGACATGAAGAATGTTGAGCTGCCAGTAAATCTGTCAGAAGTTTGCCACGAGGTAACATGCTTCCCACTTCTCAATCTTGAGGACTGAAGTAGGTCATTTTCCCTGTGAAAGAACACTTAGTTGCATTATGTAGGCTGCTTCATGAATGCCAGCCACTTCTTTCCTCCCCTAGTGAGTAAGAACAGTACAGCTGCATGATGCTTTTATAACACGAAGTTCTAATATTCAGGAAATCAATATTTCCCTTGAGCTTTTCTACTTGAAGTCATTACTCTGTTTTGTTGCGCTTCATTTCAGCTTTCCAAAATTAGTCTGCAAGGATGTGCAATAATGCCCATTATTGTCTTTGCTCATGCATGCATTTATTGCATTTGTTAGTCACCCTGTAAGCCAATATCTCTGGGCAGCAAAGAGTTAAACAGTTACAAATGATTTAGTAACATAAAGGGCTATAGAAGCCAATCAGAGAAGGCCCAGCATTAAAAGTAAGCTCAATCCCAGCTGTCATGAAATGACCAAAAATACGCCAACTTCTACAGAAGCAGATGCTAAAATATTGATATCAATGTTTAAAATTTTGCTAAAATGGTATTAATATGGCGTTAGCTTGAGCAAATGAATGTAAAAGCTCCTGCCCCTGGCACTGCAAAACAGACACTAGGCAACCGTCCCTATGGAGAGTATTGAAGAGGCACGGAGCCACTAATTACAAGGCCTTCTCTCTTGAAGCCATCTACCATATTTCAAGATGGCTTTCAAAGCAGGGCCTTTGGCAGTGGCTACAGAACTTATGCAATGAGGTGAACCTTTAGTTAAATGAGATCTCAACCTCTATTAACAAGGCAAAAATGATCAGTGTAAAATCGTTCACAATGAGCTTTCCTGTATGAGGCTTTTATTGTGCACTCTTCATGCATGCGTGTTAAGTTATAGGTTATTTCAATTCCATTGTGACCTTCCTGTGTGCTTCTGTTTTTAATGGGACTTTCAGTGAGGGGTTATTTTTGTTCATTTGTTTTTAAAGAACAGGAACCTTAAGCTATTATTTCTAAAAGGGAAAGAATACTGTTTCCAGGTTGTGTTCTATTCCTCTATACCACAGTGCCACCTAGAGATTATATTGTGGAAAAGCAGGAACAGAAGTGCTGTTTCTCTAGTGCTTAGATCTCAATTAAGTGACAAAACCAAAAGTAAATATAAGGTGCCATCTTCTGACCCTTTGGCATTCTCCCAGAAGCCAGGAGATAGTGGGATCCTCCCTGCATAATTGTTGACAGTGTTCTGGCTCTGGAAGGAAGAGTCAGATAGCTGATTAGAAAGGGTCCAGAGGAGGGCAACAAAAATGATCCAGGATTTGGAAACAGTGCCCTATGAGGAGAGACTGAAAGAACTGGGCATGTTCTGTCTTGAGAAAAGAAGACTGACGGGGTCTCAAACTCAACTTACCTGGGGGCTGCTGGAAGGAGAGTCTGGGTGAGGCTGGGCCGCATCAAGTATTCCACCACCACAGTGGTGGTGGGCCGCTCATCTGGAGGCCAGACTGGGCGCCGCTGGCCCCTCCCCCATGCCCCGCCCGTCCCAGCAATTGGCCCACAGGCCGCGAGTTTGAGACCCCTGCTCTAGAAATACTGTCACAAAGAGGACGGTCAAGATCTCTTCTTCTGATGCCAGAGTGTAGGACACAGAATAACCAATTCAAGCTGCAACAGCCCAGGTTCTGGCTAAATATCAGGAAATTTCCTCACTATCAGAGCAATATGACAGCCTAGAGAGGTGGTGGGCTCATCCAATCTAGAGAGATTTAAAAAGAAACTGGGCAGCCATCTGAGTGGGATGGGGAAATTGGTGTCCTGCACCAGCAGAGGGTTGGACCTGATGGCCTTCATGGCTCCTTCCAACTCTACTCTTCTATGATTCTATTACTTTCCCTCACAAGTGGCATGCAAAGAACCTTACCAGGTGCCACCTGTGTTGGAAATCCAACCTTGGATAGGGGTGAAAGGGATGGTTCTGCTGGGTAGCCAGAAGACTAAAGAGCTCAGGATATGAGACACCTTGAGCTTCTGCCAGCTTCCTTCCTTTTCTTTTGATGCCACATTGATAGATAGGCTCAAAAGTCCCTGTAATGATGATCACAGGTCAGGAGGAGGAGGATGTGGATGAAGAGGAAGATGAGATCACCTGCTCCACTCACCTTATCGAGCACTGGACGATCAGAATTTTCCAAGGCTACATTTAGTCAATTAGATTGTACCCATGGTGGATTGACAGCCTTATTTAGAAAAGCTGTATTTCTGATCCCTGTTACAACCCTAGTTGTCATATTCTGCATGGACAGAAGTTTTCAAATCTCCTTCAAAGAAGGTTTCAAATCACCTTCAAAGACGATGTACTGCAGTAGTCCAAACTGGAGAATGCCAGCTCATGGACCACCAAAAACAGGTTATACCAGATTATTCACTCCCAAATAGACCCTCCAACCCCCAGCTGTGAATGTGTATGTTTAGGGGAATGCAACATACTCTGGAACTGTTGAATGTCTGAACAGAAAATACATCTATTGACTAAAACAGGAAAAAAACAGAACAATATTAACAATAATTTATTCTAGTTTGGATTGCTCATTAGTCTTAACCATAGATAATTGGGCAGGCTATGTGGAGAACCATCATCTAATCTTAAAACCATTCTTTCAGGTAGTTGAAGATATTTCATTGTCCTGACTCTCAACCATACTCAAAAGTCATCTGTTCTGATTCTCCATGAAGCACTAAAAAGTTCTGAGGCAAGAAAAGTGACCCCTTCATGTAAATGCCCCACTTCTTCCATGATAATGGATCCTCATCTGACATCCCACAGTCTGGGAAGGGTCACTGCATGCTGGTTCATTTGATGCAATGAAGGCTCTCACAGATATTTGTAGCAACCTATTTTTAACCATTATAACTCAATTGTGCATCATTTTGTTGTTTCACATATTACTGAGTTTCCAGACAGTCAGATAGAGAATACTGGCCTTATCTCATACAGAAAATGACAAGATGTCTGTCTGAACAGTGTAATGGATCTGTGTGACACTTTATTATGCCTCTTGCATCATTCATCGCAGTTGTTTATTTACTCTGGTAATCCAATTTAGACCCTTCCACCACTGCTTGTATGGTGGGAAGAACTTCTGTTTTCCTGTGAGACAGATCAGTGCACTTGGTTTTACTAGACAAGCTTCTGTCATAAAAGTAGTGGATCTACTTAGATATACTGGTTGCGTAATTAATAATAAAACGAAGAACCAGTTCCTTCACAAGCAGTGCATTTCATCTTTCAATGGTCAGGGTATGTCCTGCACATTTTCTTGTCTGGCCAAGTTGCCCAGTGTAAATTGAAGAAGACTTTGGGCAGTGATTGTTCAGCTCGTAATCGGCTCAGTCTTCCCATGCTCCCTCTCTGGAGTCAGCCTTTCTTGGATTGGAACTGACCATAAACCCTCTGGTGCCATCCGCTATCCACTTAGAACCTCTCTCCCCTTTCCAAAGTTAATTTATTAGAAGAGAGGAAAAAAAACCTGGTTACAAAGAGGTCTGGCAAGAATGAGAAAATCCTCATTATTCCTTTTCAGTCTCCATCTCCTCGGCGGTTGTAAGTGCTTCTGAGCACTCCCAGAGCATCCATTGGCGCTCGTAAACTGCCAGCTTCATTTCCTCCTGGCTCAACCAGTCTTTGCAGTGCCAACACAAAGACACATGTGAAAGGCGCTGAGTCAAGCACACAATGCACCTCACAAATAGGAAGTGTCTGGGATGGGTTGCCGATTCCCTAATATGCCATTTATGAACCACCATTACAATGATTTTTCCTTCCCTAATCTTGGGCTATTGTCTAGAGCCAATCAGTTCAGCTGGACTAACTCTCAATAGTTGAGAGCAACTAATGTAATGAATGCTAATATTAATGCACCACAGAACACACACAGTTTGCCCTGCATAGTACTGGAAAAGATGGTTAGCAATGAGCAAGCTATCTTTCTAGAAAAGTTGTTTGCCATTAGAGCAGATACCATGCGAAGCTTCTAATCAATTCTGTAATTGGGAAGCCTTTATTCCACAGGGATGAAGGTGGTTTGTTCTTCTCTTTCTCTTTTATATTCTTTGCATAGGACAAAGTGGCCCCTTTCTCTGCAGTGATTCTGAAGCTCGCTTGGGCCACAATCTGTAGCGAGCGGTTTCCACATTCATATAGCCCAGGGACTGCATAGCCATAGATCAGACTAGCTTGTTGAGTCACCTTTGCTAAGCTGGAAAGAGGTGGGCCTGCAGCAGGATGGGAGACCACATGTGGAAGCAGAGCAAGGGATTGGACTCAGGGGCCTTTATAGCCCCCATCCAACTCTACTGCTAGTCTAGCCTGGTCATGACTTCACCATTCAGAAAAGGGGTGGAGCCTATTTCATGATGGAGGGCATGCACTCCCAAGGGACCCAGCATGATGAAATATTGGACTAGTGTGTGTGGGTTTGGTTGGTGGACTGTTCCCCCCGCCCCCGCACCATTTAATGTATTCCCTAAGTGAATGACATAATTACAACCTATCAGCCCACTGGTCAGGAATGCCTGTATGCTTTCAAAAGGTATTTTAAAATCACCAGTGTTTCTGCCTCTTAAAACCCCTGGGTGTTTGAGGAGAGGAGTGCCTCCTATTTCCTGGTAGCAAGAAGATGCAGAGATTCTCCTACCCATTAAGCCTGTTATAAATTGTGTCCTTCATTTGAAAATAACTGCTTTACAGAACGTGGCTTTTAACAACTGGTGTCTGCTCTGGCCTGTTGCATCATACTCTCCACCCTTCCTCATCCATTTAGAGTCCTTCAGAAGGAAAATATTTTCCTTTTTGCAGTGCCTGCAATGATTAACACTGAACCAGGTGATGAATGCAGACAAAAGGGTGGCAATTACAATTTCATTAATCACTTAATAATTGGGTCTATGACTCAGTTGTGACTTCAGGCATTTGCATCCAAAGGAATTCAGGAGAAATTCCTCTTCATCACAGGGTCATGAGCCCTGACAAAGGCCTGTTGCTAACAATAGATCTAATCATTCTGAGATGCACTACAATTAACAGGCTGTGAGCTAAAGGATACACAGCCCTGGTCCCACAAGACCAAAAGAAGGAACTTCTCTCTTTACTCAACTGATTTAACATTAAATGTCATCCATTAAATCCTCATGTCTCTGGAGGTTTATAAATGTTTGAAGCCTTTAATAAACCCCACTCAGTGTGCTCTCTGAAATCAGTAGCAGCAGGCCAATCTCCTGTACAGAGGGACATTTGTTCTCTGGGTCATAAAAGAATCAATTTTGTTTTAAATCCCTTTGTATTTTAAGTCTTATGCATGTAAAAGTCAAGCATGCATTTTACAAGGAAGCAACCACAGATTATAGACAAATTAACAGCACAAGAAGAGCTCTGCTAGGTTGGGTCAAAGCTCTTCTAGTCCAGCATGCTGCTTGCATCTAGTGCTAGGCTGAAACATTTAGCCTGTGTATTTTTCCATATTTCCTTCCTTCCTTCCTTCCTTCCTTCCTTCCTTCCTTCCTATTAATGTAGTTTAACACTGCAGAAGGAAGTGGAAGTGGACTTAATGCCACTGATGATTAAATTGTGGGATATGGGTAGACATGCAATTTCAAAGCTCCCCCCTCATTCCCCCTACCCCCTTGCATAAATGCTTGAATATGAGATTCTGAATATTGCTCTGTGAACACCAGTCTTATTTGCCTGGGAACCCTCCAAGAGCATTAGCCAGAACAGAATATCCCATTTGGAATTATACATCTTTTTCTTTTATCTCTATTCAGTTTAATTTACATTTTTCCAGCACACAAAGCAGTGCCAGGAGATCCACCAGTTCCACAAAAACCTGGAACCACGTTCCATCAAGGTAATCATTAGAAATAAAACCAACAGTTCCAAGATTCAAACACCTGGGCTCATCTGGTTGTTTCTTGGTGTGAGGACCATCAGGTAACTATCACTGTTGCAGGAATTCCATCCTGGAACATTGCTCACATGCATTCCATTAGTTACCATCATCCAATACGTAAATATATAAAACCCCCTGAACATGAGGCCTTTTCCAGCTAGGTTTACATCGATAGAGCTCCATGAATTTGTCTATTCCTTGGTGTCATAATCCAAGCATGATCAGAACCTGCTGCTTTGGAGACAGTAATGCATGGTATGGGAACCTCTGGTGTCATAGGGTGACAGGCATTAAGAACTGGTCAGGACAAGGTCAGTAAAGAGATCCTTGCAGATGGAGATAGTAATAAAGAAATATTAGTAATACAAAAATAAATGAATTGTTCAGAGTGTTGCAGAAGCCACTTCTATATCCATAAATAATGCTCGAAGCTTGAATCTCTTGACTTGCAAAATTTATGTTTGCATCTTCAGTATTTTGAAACTGCCTGGAATGGACACCCCTTAAATAGTTTGGAATTTTGACTTTTCTTTTTCAACTGTATCTTGAAAAGAAGTAAAGATTTTGGTCACAGTTCATTAAAATTACTGAGGAGTTTATAAGGAAGTAATTGTGTAATTATTATTGTGTAATAAGGATGAATCTTCATCACCCATGTTGCAGCTTAGAATACTAAAGAAAGACCTTTTGCATGAGATGGATGCCAAAATGTGCAGTCCTGCTGTGGTTTGCACAGATCATGCTAGAACTATGCAGCTTCAAATTGTGCAAAGAATTCAATGTATATACATTTACACAAATTGTGTAGGTTTATGCATATTTTGCAATTTACATTTTTTTCTTAGCATTTTTTAAAAATGCAAAAACTGAAGTCCATAGATGGAAAAAGTGACTAGATATGCTTCCAGTCAGCAAGAAGTGGGAAACAACCACTTCTTGGAAGTGGGAAACAACCCTGCTGAACACCAGTGTACTCCCCACACTGGCACATTTCTAGGTGTTGGAATCAGGAAGAATCGATCCCAGTTCATTTCTAACAACATTTTCAACTTCCCATGCTCAACCCCACCCAGTTCCTAAGAATAGTTCAACTACTTTCTGCTGTTGGGCCTAAACACAAAATGCATCATAAGAAACTTCCCGAATTCTTAGAATTCTCCTGAGCAGAATGGCCATGTCCACTTCTTTTTTAGTGTTTCCATTGTCTGTTGTTCCTTCCCTGTTTGAGGGATCAGCCATGGTATAACTCTTGGCTGCTCTACTGAACTCTCCCTTAGTTTAACATCATGCTTGGATTGCGAGTTGTTTGTACCGGCTTTGCTCTTGGTGCAACCTGCTTCCACTGGGGTGACCAGCTCAACAATCTTAATTCTGCAGTAAAACAAAATTGATGTCTCACTCACTGGGTTTGGGTACATTTCACATAGTGGAAGTGTTCTTTGATATCCATCCCTCATTGGGAGTGTGACCTTGTACAGACATCCTTAGCACACATGTCATTTGCATGGTGGAGTAGTAGGCAAGCCATCTATCCATCTCCAACATGTAATATGCGTTGCAATTAGATTTATATGTTGATCGTTTGGTGGAATGTGGGGTGATCCCTCTTCCATATCTTGGAAGTGTGTGTGATATGGGTTCTCCTCCTTCTATTCTTCTATGCATATGTTTGGACGTTTTTCCCTCCATAAATTACAGCTGGTATTCTGTTTTTTATTCTTTCTTGGTATTTCACAGTAATGTTGATATTGTGACTTCTTCTCCCCTGAGTTTATTTTTCATTATCTCTGGGTGCTGTTCCTAGAATGACTTGGCTTCAAACTATCTGGGTGAGAATACAAAGATTTCAATAAAAGTAATTTTTGTGTCAAGACTTGGGGACGTCAGAGGCTGTAAATTTGATTTTATTGCTAACCTTGTGCCAAACAAGTACTTGCTGGTCTGTGCAATTTCTTGCTGGTAGTTTTTCAGTTGCTGTTTAAACAATTACGTGCATAATTTCTATGGGGAAAAAGAGGAACCTGGCAGTCTTTGCCTTTTCTTTCTTTTTTAGTTCCTGTGTTAACTCTCTGTGTGCTTTTCTGAACATCTTGCAGAGACCTTTATAAATGCCTTCTTTCCAAAACTGGATATGAATCAGAAGGGAGAAAAATGATCAAAGTGTATAAAATAGCACTGAAATATAATTTTGCACTGATAGAAAGTGTGATGAAAATGTTCTTCACTAAAATACATTTGTTTAACAGTTCGAATGATCAGATACCAAGTGGCTTAAAAAAAACACTTTCAGAAAAAAAATATTCAACTGGGCAGCAGAACAATTGGGAAGAAGATTCTAGGGGATTCAACTCTCTAGCCTATAGAGTTGAAGCCAGGGAGATAAGTCCATGAAGTAACAGAGTTATACACCTGGGCATTCCCCAACTGTGGGCTGCCTCCTTCAGGGGAATGTAGATGACAGACCCTCCCTTCAGAGTCTATGGGTGACTCAGTGCAGGAGCCATACTTGCAAGCTGGCTCTCTCCCACACTAGGGACATTCAAAAAAAACCTGGGCAGCCACCTGAGTGGGGTGGTGTAACGTGGTGCCCTGCAACAGCAGGGGGTTGGACCCAATGGCATTCATGGCCCCTTCCAACTCTACTATTCTATGATTCTAAATTGCAGTAGGCACCTTTCTTCTGAAATGGTGGGCTCAGTGTCGCCAATTCTGACATTTGTGTTTGCTTACACAGTTTTCCTCCTAAGTGTAAGGCATTTCCACCCTAGCAGATACTGGGATGGTAACCTTCTTGCGACTATTGACAAAGCAGCTCAGGTTTACATGTTGAACCCCATTTTTTCCAGATGAACAAGTAACAACATCTTAAGATCTGATGGTACTACCATTCCTACGATCTCTCTTCAATATTCAACTCCTGAAATGAATGGCAATGTTCTTTTTGGTATCTCTTTCTATCATATTGATCTGAATGTGCACAATATCTATGATTTATACAGTATCCCAGCTGGGGTTTAGGCTTTGCCCCATTCTTATTAATTTCACTGAACTTGAATATTCAAGATAGAAGAACAAAATAGAAAACTTTGCAATGATAAAGAATCAAAGTCTTGCAGATCTTTAAAGGATGATACTGTTGAACTACAGAATTTAAAAGATTTGGGGTTTCATTTTCAATAAAGTTTTGATACATGATTTGGGGCCAGGTATTATTATACATATAGAAGACCCATTGAGTTCAAACGACCTGCCTTAAGGTTGGCTGCACCTGCATTCAGCCTACCACTTTATGTCAGGAACTATTTGACTGAGCATTCTTGGATGATTCCCTATCAGAGTTACACTTTTTACCATAAGGTCAAACTCAGAAATATATATAACTTTCTGATGTATTAAATATTAACCAAATTCATTCATTAAATATGATGTAAAGATAGCTTTCAAGCACATCAAATGAAATATAGATTTCCTGACCATATATGCGTGTGTGCACGCACACACACAAAATCTGTGGAACACAAACACTTATATAAATTTCCAGAAGCTGAGGAAAAATAACACAAGAACAAGAAATCTCTTTGCACCCAAGTTTACATGCAGAATTGTTAATCAGATTTCAATGGAATTTAGAACTTCACTTGAGGGGTACTTTTAAATTGCCCATATTAAATAATATGTAGACATTATAGCCTACATTTTTATGTATTCATTCAAAGCTGCTCACTGGAACGCAAATTAAACTGTAAGACAAGTGGAACATTTCCATAGTTAGCTGTAAAGATGGAAGGATTTTATCTGATCTGTTTCCATGTTTCGTGGAATGTCAGCATCTTATTTTGTTGTCTGCTCTTTGGATAGTTCCTTCTTCAGAAAAGCACACAAAACTGTTTATTGTAATTTGTGTAACTTTTTCTGGTATGCAATATTTTGTGTATTTTTCTCAGTGCTACACAGTGAATATTGAGAAGTTAGCAAAGAGCTATAAATATTAGCTGCATTTACATATGATTTCAGAAAGTTAAAAATGCCACACAATCAATGGAATCTACTCAACTGCAAATTTAGTGGTTAGCTACAGAAAGCACAGGATGAGTTTTAAAAAAATATGAAGCCATTCGGTTTATTTTGGATTCCTCTGATATGCCTCAGCCTCAGAACCTCCAAAACATAGAAAGCCCTGTAAGGAAAACTGTTCTACTGGGTTCTTCCCTATCCTCTCATGATCACCTTCTCTTCTTCCTTCTTCATTCCCACAATTAAATAAATCATAGGGAATTAATTCATGCAATCTCTCAGTCTGGCATAGATCGGGATTTATTTGATGTCCAACTTAGTAACAGAACTTCCCCTGGCCATTTTTTAGACACAGTGAAATGAATTATACTTTTCTTATGAAATATTTTAATATATGAATGAGTTTTAACTATTGTTTATACAGGAATTGTATGTGTATTTTACATTAGCTGCATCTTATAGGTATCAGTCATATTTTACATTGCTATTTATTAGGTATTTATTATATTGTAAGCCATACAGAGATGATCAGTATAGGACGGGATAAAAAATCCTAATTAAGAAAAAAATCTGTTGTTACTGGGAGAGCGGGATAGAAATGAATTGTAAAAATAATTGCAAATGGGTAAGCGCTCACAAGATAGAAGTATACATAAACCATCCAAATGAACAAGTGTAGATATAGTCATGAATCCATGTCAAAAATGAGTTCCTGCCTATAGATATATACATATATGCTTTAATGATTAATTCAATGGAAATATGGGGGGACAATATTAAATTTAAAACAAGATCTGGAAGAATGTGTCTGTCTGTTGGTCTGTCTTTCACTGTAGAAGTGTAAACGCGCAGGGCTGAATTCAGTGACTGAATACCAAATGAAGAAAGTGTAGGAAACAAGCACAGGATCAAATGGCTGTAAATATTACCCAGTGTTTACTTATTTGTTATTGATTTGCTATTTTATTTGAATGTTATAAAATATTAAAACACCATCATGACCAAATTTGTTTTGCTTCAATTCACCCCAATGACCAATACATTTTACTGAGAAAGGCTATCTAATTACACACCATTATATGGAGACAGGCTGCAAACCAAACAGGGAAAAATCTCTCTGTATTAGCAACCTTTAAAAACAAAAGCCTAGTACATTAATAGCCTTACTGCAAACTGCAGGAGAGGCTAATGTGCATCTTGAACCTTTCAGCAGTTGCTTGGGCATGTTCTATGTATGCTCAACAGAATGGAGGCAGTTCCAGTTCAGTCCTGGGGAAAGCTATAAACAAATCCAATCAACAACATCAACATCAGAAGGCAGGCAGAGATGGGAAATGCTAAATTGCTGGTCAAGTGGAAAGGTGCATCGAAAGCAGGGCTGATGCAGCCCTGATGTCAAACACGAGAAAGCACAACCCAAGGGAACAGGGTCTCTTTCTGATTCCAGGGTGCACCCCTGTAAAAGATCTATCCAAAAGGAATCAAGAGCATGAAAAGTAGGTTGTAACATACAGGGAGCTGAAATAAAGGCTGAGCTCTAGCAGCAAGTAGAGATCAGCTGAGGACTTGTCTCATCATGTCTCCCAGTGTGCATTAAGGTATAGCTGCACCTGCAAGCCACTCGGGCTGGATTCCAAGACTTCCTATTTCCAAGGAACATCAAGCTCTTCTTGGGGCATGGGCTTGTGGGTCTGTTCCTCCACCTTCTAGTGCTCATGCACTCTCAGGTCCGGCATGCGCTTGGCCTTCTCCTCTTACTCCCCTGCTGGAAGCTGTCTGAAGTTTCTCAGACTCCCTCATTGTTAAAGGATCCAATATAGCTTCACTGCAAACAGGGTCAGAAGCTTCCCACAAGGTCTTTAGATTCTGAGGGGCTAGGACTTTTGACCGGACAGCCATCTGGCTGGGGATGGGGTTAAGCACTACAGTAATTGACAGGCCTTTGATCTTCTTGCATCATAATGAGGGCTGCAGAAAGGGTGTGCCAGAAGTTCTTAATTACATTTATACTGAAGATACTAAACTAACTGCTGGACTGTTCCAGAAGCTCCACCTTCCCTTCTTCTCAGCATTTTCCTACACTTCACTAATTGGGCCAAAGATAGAATGGGAAGGGAAAATCACATTTCTCAGCTAGGTAACAGTTGGCTTTGTTTTAAGCAGATCCAAAGGTTTTTGTTTGTTTGTTTACTGGATTAAGCAGAATGATTAATCAATGGGATGTTGCAACCTGAGTAATTAGGGACATTTTTAAAAAACCTTAAAAGAATACTAATCATCAGATTTCTATTTTCAGATCAGATTACTATATTCATAGAAAAATATTGATGAACGTAAGTCATTGTGGGGGAGGGCAGACAGTTTCTGCTGTGCTTGCCATCTGGTTATCTTAGGATGATTTTGAGTTGGTTGATTTTATTAATATAAGTTCAGAATATGCTCACACTCATGGAGTTAACTTTGTGGAAACAGAGAAATAAAGTGTGGGTACATATCTTGTGTGTGATTGGCCTGAGAATACTCCTTCCTATAGCAAAGCTAATTTTTCTTCATGTCTAATAGCCACAGGTGAGCATTTTGTTTTAATTTAGTTTTGGTAAAAAATATCAAAATTATAATTTTATCCATATTTTGGATATCTTTTTAAAATTAAAATAAAAATGGAATGTGACAGCACCTTTTTACCACGGAAGGATTTCTGAAGTGAAATGGCTAGAATCACCCATTCCTAGCATCCATTCTAATATATTAAATTTTGCCCTCTGTTTTATATGGATATTCATCTCGGTTTCCATTCAAAATCGGTAAAGGTCGATTCTGGGATGCATTTTCTCCCTAATGTAGACCTTTTGTCTGTCTGTCTGTCTTCCTTTCTGAATTTATACAGCTAGAGTGAAATACAACAAAAACAAACAAACAAACCCAATATAGCATAAAATATTCCTTCTAGGAGAAGCAAGTACAGGAAGCAAACAAAAAATTAGCAGGTCAGATTCACTGTTCTGTGCGCATATTTTTTTCCCTCGTTAAACACATGGTGTTTGAAAGGCTGTGAATTCCTAGCAAGAAATTCCAAACATCCATGCTTCCCAGGACCCACTGAATTTTTAATGCTATGGATCCAACCACATATTCTTCTGTGAACCAGCCTTTCATAGACTGCAGAGATTCCACAGACTGATTTTTATGTGTGTATTTATTTTACTTTTTTGAATTTTGCATATATTTAGTCACTGACATTAATAAAAATAATAGCAGCAGCAACCACCTCCACTAGTGGTGAAATGCATAAAAAATGCAGCATGCATTTTGAAGGGATTTGCTCATCTGGAAAGATTTCCACATTTCCAGAAGTGAAAATTTGCAAAAATGTGAACGATGCTTGGTTTGAAAATGGGTGGAAAAAAAAAGATCTGTCAATGAGTGGATGACAAAACAAAAGATGTCTGATAATTAGCTAAATGCAAACAGAGTGCAGTTAATAATATCCAGGCAACCTATCCAAAGCCCATTAGAACACATGTGTACCGTACATAATTCCCTCTTCATGGACAGATTATGGACTTACACTCTTTTCTCCATGAGGCATATTGAAATGGGCCATTTGTATGCACAATTGTTAATTCTGAACATATACAGCGCACCTGCATATCAGTACAGCTCTACACAAAAATCACCTTGGCAGATGCATCACATGTCACATCAAATTTGTTTCTTGGTGCAGTATTTTTATAAATGCATGAACGCATGCTTGAACACACACACACACACACACACAGTTTGGTACTGTTTGTGTGGGGGGCATTTGTATTAAAGGAAAACACCCATTAAACAAGGCTGGTCAAGTCAGAATTCCAAAAAGGATGGAAGAACTATGGATTAATGAGGTCTGAAAATGGGCACTGACTTGCCTGTCAGAAGCATTCACAAATCAAAGATAGGCGCTTCAGATTTTGACTAGGTGTTCATGTACAGAGAATGGTACAAGAAAGTGATGCAACCTTGTCCAAGGGCACAGACAGGAGGCCCTGGCCACAGGCAACCCAGCATGCCTTGAGAGAAGACCCAGCCAAAGCAGACCAGACCATGGGCATTGTGCCTCTGGCTCATGTCAAACTGACATTTCACTCTGTGTAGTTTCCATGGATGGCTGTGCAAGCTTGCAGATTTCTAGACAGCTAAACATGGAGGTTAGCTATTTTAAGGGCCATTCAGTTATTTTAAAAGAAAAACACTATTTGACTGAGACAGAAGGTCAAAATGACTTGCAATGACAAGGAAGGAAGGAAGGAGGAAGGCAATATGCATAAAACTGAGTATTATAACTAGAATGACTTTTTCCCTTTCTCTCTCTCTCTCTCTCTCTCGCACACGCACACTCAAAAGGGGGGGAGAATAAATGATCAGGAAGCAAAAATGCAGTTGCAATGTATTACATACTGTTAAATATGTAGCCATGGCAGCACTGAATATGCTAACACCCTATTGTGATACTAACATTTATATATGGATTGTGAGCATATATAGATGCATTTAATTTAGGCAATGTATATCCTCATCATTCCAATACACTGGCATAATTTACCTTTCTAATTCCCACACCTTTATACAAAAGCATGGAATATCCATCAGGAGCATTTCCTTGAATCACCAGAGCGGCTGGTCAAATAAGGCAATTACCAACAGTTCAAGCCAGGTTTGTTTCCTAGAATTCTCATCTTCATGGGAATCAGGTGATACCAGAAAATAAACCCATGGTACTGTTTGCTGTAAAGCACTCAGATCTGGTACATTCCCATAGACTGGGCAATTCATTACCAAGGAAATTCCTCTGTACTGGCAAATTCTCTAGCTACCCTGTTTCCCTGAAAATAAGACCTAAACAGAAAATAAGCCCTAGCATGATTTTTCAGGATGCTTTTAATATAAGCCCGTACCCCCAAAATAAGCCCCACTTAAAATCATTAGCCAGACTGACACATTTAGTACGTCCACTGCAACATAATTCGGGGTTTGGAGAGTTATGACGATGTTCCAGTGGAAGATGACATGACTGCATTTGAATAAATGTAGATTTATTTACATGAATCAATGTAGATTTTTGTACATGAAAAAATAAGACATCACCTGAAAATAAGCCCTAGTGTGTCTTTTGGAGCAAGAATTAATAAAAGACCTAGTCTTAATTTTGGCGAAACACAGTAGCTCTCTGCCTATCTATCCTAGGCAGCTGGACAGTTGGAAATTAGAAAACTAGATAGCAATGTGGCATGTTCCAATTGGCAGTGCCTCCTCACCCGCAGCAGAAATTGATGTCTTATATCACATCAGTCCATTAGTCCTTCTAAGCTCACTAATGCCAACATTGACTGGTGAAAGCTATCCAGGATTTTAGACAGATTGTCCAGACCTACCTGGTCACCTTCTTTACCTCCAAGTACAGTTGCAAATTCAGGAATATCCTGTTACACACTGAACATGTTTGCATACTTTATGAACAAAAATGAAATTATCTTGTATGGATATTGATTTATGAATGCATATCTCTATTAGGCCTTTCTGGATTAGTTTTCAAATCAGTTTTATTTAATATTTATTTATTCTTTATTTAAAACATTTGTATGCTGCCCAATTGTGCTACAGTACCTCTGGGCAGCTCACAACCACAAGATTAAAATACAATAAAATATAATAAAAACCAATAGCAACAATGAAACAACAATAAGGTACAAGCAAAAAAATACCAAACAAAGGTCTGGGGTTTGTTTGTTTGTTTGTTTTTTGTTAAATATGTTGTTTTTAGTTAAAATTTTAGTCACTGTTGATTTTAATTCCTTGTAATCCACCCAGTTGGGACTGAGTTGGTATATAAAAATCAAAATGAATGAATGAATGAATGAATGTCTACTTCCTGATAAAATGTGAAAATGTGACATCTTAGTAAAACTTAGAAGTCCCTTATAAGTACAGATTCCTACCCACATGGAGGCTACAAAGGCCTTCCCTGGATGTTCCTCCCGGTCCTTCTAATTGCATATGTTAGGGATTAAAGCTAACATGCAGATGAATCTATTGGATAGTGAAGGGTTGGGGCAATGAGACGCAATATGCCTGTGAGTCACTTTAGAGGAGCAAGTACAGGGCATTTCAGTGGAAGAACATTGCTGCACTACTTCGCCCAACTTCATCTCTTTCCAGCTCCCATTTACTAGCTTTTTGCTGCCATGGCTAGGTGGTAAATGGACCCCAAAATGGCTCCTTTTTGTTTCTGATATTTTTGCATAACATGACCATTACAGGAGAAAATTCAAGAATGATGTTCTCAGCACTATGTTTTTCCCCTTAGTATACATGCACTCATCAATATAGAGCTGGGGGAAGGGGTGGGCAGGGGGACAGACTGCATCCAGGTTTCTGCCAGTCAACTGAAAAAGGATCTGTGTGAATATGTGTGTATGTGTGTGTGAAATCTTTAAATGCCATTGCAATAAATGAAGCAATCAAAAAACATTTTGGGCCTTTTGGAGATGTAAACAGCTTTTAAAAGACGGATTGACCCAGGACAACGTTCATGCTTATTTTTGGAAAGGAGAGAGGGTTCACACATACTTTTTTATCAGTTGATGATTTCAACATGAAGGCATGAGTTTTGTATGAATGGACAATCATAGAGATAAGGCATACAAGTGGGTGAATCAGTCTTATTTCTGGGCAACACCACCTGCTTCACTTTTGTGGATGTGTGGTCAGTGTGTGTACATCATTCATGAGAAGGTTGCATCATCAAAAGGTGAATATGCATGAATAAACCAGCCTCAAATTCACAGTAACCAAGTGTAGGGAGGTCAAGTTATGCTTGCCTATGTATAAATAAAGGCACTGTCTCCCTGCAAAAGGGAAAGGGAAAGGTCCTCACAGATGGCAAAGTCCTACATACCAGAACAATATATGCTATTCATTGTTTATCTAAGCTTCACTAACCTGGCAAATACCAGCTCCATTGCCATGTTGTCATGAGCTGGGTTACTCCTTTTGCACATTCAAAGATGCGGATCTTTCTTGCAAAACATTCTTTATTGACCAAAGCATTTTCCAGATGCACAAACACCCAAAATGAATCATGGAGCATGCAGAGAGCAGTTTGTTGAAGCCATTCTAGTGTTCACCTCAAGGTACTTTCCATATGAGCATGCCTTTGGGGAAGGGTGGGGGCTTTTGGAAATGAGCACACACGCTCTCTGCACACCAGTCTTCCAACTGGGCCACGCTCCTCTGCTATCCTGGGGTTGAGAACCATATCTGCCTCCTCTGCCTCTGAAAACCTCCCCTGTCCCAAGCCCCCTGCAGCTACCTGAAGCGCTTGGTGCTGCTTGAGCACCTGGGGAGTCTGACCTTGAGATAAGTGCCCCTGCTTCTCTCACCTCGACATCTGGAACTGACCCACTCTCCAGCTCTTCATCTTCCTCCTCCTCTGAAGTCCAGCCAATTGGCCTTGAGAATGTGCACCGACAGCAGCTCTTCTTCTCCCTCCCAACACAAATAGGGATTGGAGAAATTCAGTTCAATACATAATATAAAACTTGTGTAGCTCCTCTCTTTTAATCCACTCTGCAAATTGAACATTAGTTATCCTCTGGAATTCTTACTTTTCCAGATTTTGCAGTGAGATTCTCCAATAAAAATATGTAACATTATTAGAGAAAATAGTGTTCAGAATGCCTTATATTAGGAACTTTGTTTGATCTTGTGTGTATATATTATGCAAAGTACTTACATCTGTTAGAAAATACATGCACACAAATATGCACATGGTAGGCATGTCGTGAACAGAGCCGTCTGGAGCCGGGAGTCAGACTAGATGGCCCGGGAGGCCTCTTCTGCCTTGCTCTGTTTCTATGTTCTTTCTCATTTATGAAAGTTCATGTGAAGTTTTTAAAAAATCACAAAATTCAGGCTGAATAGAACTTTAGACCTGGATAATTCACAAAATTTGAAACAAACAAAATATAACTTGAGACACATTTAATGCCACCTGAGCTACATCCCAGGGTGCTCACATTTAAACTCGCTCATGGCAAAGAGACAAAAATATGGCTTATAGCAAAATAGTTTGTTAGAAATAATTATCATTTCAGCTGGGTTTTGTTGCTCTTGTTATGTTTTTCTTTTTATCTATTTACATATACTTTAAGAGTGCACATTAAAATGCACACACACACAGATACCCTCTCCTTGCTAGCTTTCTGTTTCTCTAAGTATGCTGAATTTTATGAGGACAGGAAAGCAAAGTTAAAGCTGCCCTATTACATTACTCTTACCATTTATAGTTTATTTATAATGCTCACATGATATACTTTTCAGGCCTAGGAAGACACAGGTTCAAGTTTATTTTACTTTCCATTTAACTGCAAGCTTTCCAAGCTTCTCTGGGGATGTGCCATCCAATATTTCTATTAAAAGAGAGCATACGGAGTGGAACTAGGACTCCTGGAGGAAAACAGCATGTCGCTAGCACACACTACTGGACAGGAATCCAGGAGCGATTTCACAGTCTTATCCTGCTGTGCCACCCCATGGACATGGAAGGACAAATCTAGGAATCTGGATGCTCATGCCACAAAGAATACCACGTGTCACATGTGTCCTATCCCAAGCACTGGATTAGAATTCCTGTACAGTGTCGTATTGCAGAGCAGACTGAGGTTCTGCTGTGGAGTTATGAGTAGTGCCACAACTCTGTGGTGGAATACATGCTTTACAACAAAAGTGTCAGGTCCTGTCTATAAACTTAAACACGCTAACATGGGAGTCTTGTGCAACAGCATCAGGGGACCCAATTTTGGAAAAGGCTGCTCTGGAGCAAATTGCTTGAATTAGTATTCTCTGGGATTCAGCTCCATTTCCAGCAGCTAGAAGCCAGACCTAAGAGTGAATGGGGCTTTAGAACTGGGTGAGATTGACTCTCAGCTTAACTCACTTCACGGGATGGTAGTTATGAAGAGAAAATGGAGAAGAGGTGAAGGACTATTTGCACACCTTAGGTTCCTTTTATTTATTTGCATATATTTTTCTTCAAAGGAGCACTTGTTGTTTGGTGCACGTTTTCTTTTCTTTTATGGAACATATTGTAAGCCTTGAAATGTACAGATTGCAAGTTGTGTTTCTGTATGTAGTTCCTGAAAGAATGGGTAAGACAAATCCATGAAAAAACAAAGAAACAGGTCCTTGATGAATCAAATTTCACCCCTATCCACAGTGAGTTCCAGAAAATAATTTCACCAATTCTTCATCAGATAAGTTTTCATCTTGTCCTGGCTCCCTTTCTCTTTGATACAATATCAAGTATTGGTCTTTTAAGTCCTTTCAAGTTCTAAAAATCCCAACAACATCTCAGGACTTAAGTTTGGGAGCAATCATAAGTTCTAGCAATCTTCTGGGTAGAAAATATGGACTAGGTTCACACGTCTTAACAAGCAACCCTGCATGGTTACTATAGTTCTCAGTGTATTTTACCTCAATGTTCCTAACAAATGATCTGTCCCTTCCAGGTAACTTTCTTCCCTTCCACCATCTCATTCTCTTTCATCCGTGTAAGTTGATATGCGGGCAGATTCTATCATCATCATCATCTTGTTATGTGCTTTTGATGTACTTGCTTCATTATTGTTTTAACCATGTTTTATTTTCTTTTTAGTTCCTGTGATAGTTAGCTGTGGGAAAAGGTGGGGTTTAACCTTATAGTAAATAGGTCTTTTAATATGACCATTAATTTTCCATTAATCAGTATCTTTGCACTTCACAATGAGCCTTTTTCTTTCTCCCCAGAATTGCTCACTTCCCAGTCATGCAATCCAAAATGCACTTCGTTTTCTTCTTCCTCCATGGCTTCAAGTTAAATTTGACTGATCTAACCCACCTCAACACATTTCTTCTCAGTACAGCATCTCTCTCTCCGTCTTTCTTCCTACCCCTCACTAATGCCTCAAACTGAAATTGCCCTCAGGCTTGGAACAAATGGCCAGTCTTGTAAAAGAGAGCATTCACCAAAGTGCTAAACTCGAGGTGGCAGGAGCTGAACGAAGTGGGATTTCTCCAAAGAATGCCTGTTCTTATTTCACTATATTTGCCTGAGGTGAATTTGCAAAGTGGCTTCTATCTGGTTTAGGTGAGGAGGTAACTGAAATAGGAGCTTTCGTAACTGTTAATGTAAAAGTCTCCACCTGCCTCTGGCCATTCTTCTTCAAAACAGCTGTCACTAGTGAAGTTGGTGTGTTCATGTCAAACATGAAGGTGCGCAGCCTGTGCGAGCATTTGAGAGAACATATGTTCAGCTGCACACCTTCCAGTGTGTCTCCAAGAGTCACACTTTTCTTTAACCCATTTAGCTGAACTACCAATTTCATCTTACTGGTGCAATGGGAGAGGAGTGAGGGAAACCTTTCCATGTTTCTCTTTGGTCATTTTGACCAGTTTTCTTGTTGCTATGCCTACAAGAAGGGATATCTTAAATCCAAGAATAAGCCTGCACCAATCAAAGGGTCTTTTTTTCTTGCTGTAAGATGAGGTAGTTGTTAGCATGACAACTGAAGCTGAGCTGAATCTTCTTTTTTTTACCCCCATCCCACACCAAGAAACAACACATGCATAGGTAAAAACAGTGCATGTTTTGGAGATAGAGGGAAGAAACACATAAAAAGCCTAAAATACTAATATTTGCTGTGGGAAAGACTTGCTTTGACAAGTGGTGGATTTTTTGGGGGGGGGTGTTAATCTAATCAGTAATTAACAAAAAGAAGCATCAATGCAGACTCGTTTTATTGATTAATAATGATGCATCATTTTCCCTTCTTTTTGCCTTTTGTCCCTGGAAAAATACTGTCACACAAAAAAATTGCAGAGGAGCTTGGCAGCCAGACTGACTCCAATGAAAGATTTCTGTTCTCAGCAAACCCTGGTTTCAGAGCGACAGTTTTCTTCAAGAATATAGCATGGAACAGAAGGGCAAAATCCTCTCTCCCTGCATGTTCTGATCCTATTAATTCCCATACTCCCAGTCCCTAACTAATACTGCATATATTGAAACAATAACTGCACAGTAGATTATTTCAGAATGAAATGCAATGAGGTGGAGGTGGAGGCGAACATGTAAGGCCATTGAGTCCAACCCTCTGTCCTGCTTCCTTATGTGCACATCCAGCAGTATATAGCAGTGATCATTCCTGTCCCTGCTTTAAATGTATGGATAAAGGTATTGGCCCTATGCAAGTGCTCTTTGAAGAGTGGGGAGGTAAAGTAGACATGCATGTAAATCCTGACTCCAATGTCCTTTGCTTTGCTGGCTCAGTCCTCACCTTGGTGGAGAGAAACTGTAGGTGCTTCTTCAAGGGAATGTGAGTAGGGGTTTTCTTCAGATGTTCTCCTATCAACATAGGAAGGTTGAAAATGGGGATGCTGGATGTAGGTCTTGCATGTGTTTTCTCATCACATTTAACCCCTCACATGAACAAGCTAGATGCCCATTTATGCCTCTTGTCTCCACTGATTTTCACAGAATAAAATTAGTCAAAATCCCTACTCCCGCATCTGCAGGAGTCCTACCATGAAACCTTCAAAAAGTGTACAGTGGGGAAGGAAAAAACAGGCATGTTTCTTTTTAAAAGTGTTCTATTAATCTATTTGCAAAAGCCCTTGAGGATTTCCACAAGTACTCAAAGAGAGTGCTTACCAAAACATACACAGTTTGTGCATCAAAAGACTGGAGTGGCATAAAAGTTACGGCTGTGGCATTATATCTGTGATGACTCATTCACTTGTACAACTCATCAACAAATGCTAAAGTCATTAATTCAAGAATATGACTGTGCGTGAACCAGACCTACTAAAGCAAATCCCCAGGGATGCATTTTTGTTCAGGCAGATATAGCTCCATAGCTCTGTTGCACTCTGTATGCTTAAAGGTGGGGGAAACAACACAGAGTGAAACGCTGCCATTCAAATGCTGGATGGTGCGTTGTTCTTTTTTGCCTGGAGAGTTTGCAGCTGGTGATGGTAACGATCTGGGAAAGATTGCATGTGTATCCTAGTAAATAACCTTTTTAAAGACAGATTTGGACAGATAAAGATACACTAATAGGAGGAAAGAAACAAATATGTCATAGGCAAGAGGTGAGAGAGATGTTGTTGGACTCCAACTCTGACCAGCTCTGGGAAGCCTGGCAAATACTCTGGAGATGATGCAATTGTTGTCCAACAACAACTGGAGGGCCACCATTTTACTATCACTATAGCTTCATAGGGGAAAAACAAAAACAAAAACAGGGATATGCATCAGGCCGAAGGCTGTGCCAGTAATTGTAACCAAGCGAGAAAGGCAATGGAAACAGCTGTGCGTCTGTGTGCTGGTATGTGTTCATGCTGACTCAGCTTGAATTCTAAAACTGCAAGTACGACCCAAGTGGGACTAGCTTTCCCTTTGCCCTGAAGAGAAAAGGAAATCGCCATCTGAGAATCTACAGCATCTTTTTCTGCTTGGTTAGAATAGTCAAATTCATGTGAGAGTTCTACATTTAAAACAAAGTTGTTGAAATCTTTAGGTGAACTGAGAGGTGCATTTTGTCATCCTTTCATTTGGTTTAATTTTACAGACATAGACAATATTCATTGTACTTGTAGCTGCCAGTCCTAGCTGGAACGGACAAAGCTCTGTTTAGACCCACATTATTTTTCAACAGCTGAGATGATGATGTTGATGATGATGATGCCAACAACAACGATGATGATGATGGAAAGACTAGTGACTAGTACCTCTGTTTGTCCTCAACAGCTGCTATTCAGAAGTACAATAAAATTGAAGACTCAAAATTGAAGACAAGCATTTGTCTAGGATTGTTTCTGATATTAGTTCAGGTGCCTAAACAAGATACAAGATACTGTGCCTGTACAAGTCCATTTCTAGGAGATGGATGAAGGAAGCCAGCTAGATTTTGGAATGTTTGTGGAGCCCTTTTGATAGATGTCCTTGTTGCTGCTGCATTTTTGAGAAGCCCACTACACGGTGCCTGGAACTTTTCCTATATTGGGCCCAACTGAGCTGTTCAGAACGCATATTTATTGTGCCCTGCATTGTGCTGCAGTCCTCCATTATCACTGTTTCTGCTTTTGCCGGCAGAGAATACTATTATCTTCACTGGGGACTCACTGGTGGAGTCTTGAATACTAGAAGTGCACCCACATTGAAGAATGCTCGATAGTTATACAAGCGGTGCTACAGATGTATGTCCCATGTTTGTTTTTTTAGCAGGTCTCCCAGAGCAGCCAGTCATGGGTCTTGTGTGTTAGTTCTGATCTTTGCTCCATCTCTTACATGGGCATGCATGCACACACATGCGCGTGCACACAATCAGACACCATAGCAAACTCACAAACATGCGTGCATGAAAATGGTGCATGAAAATGGGACGTTTGACTCGGACCACTTCAGAGATCACCAGTTTCGACTTAGCAGAAGCCACTTTTGGAAAGTCAAAACAATGACTATCATTAGAAATGATAGCTTTTCTGATTGCTGCAGGGATTATTAGTCTACTCTCCTGGACATGGAGCCCTTGACCCCTTACGATCATGTTATGATCCTTTTGTGAAGCACATGGAGAGTAACATCTCTGGTCTCAGGGAGGTCACTACTGTTGTTGTAGCTGTTCTAGATGAGGTGCCCATTTTTATGGAAACAATTTAAGCTAATATCCCCTTGATCCTTGCTCACTGAGGCTAAGAGGAGCTAATGATGGAAGTGGGTCCAGAATATCAGAAGCAAATCTTTACATCAGTTCAATAGAAACATTTTTCCTTTCTTTAAAAAGCCATAGTGCAACCAGCCCCCTAGAAACCTGTGGCTGAGGATAACTATTGCCCAATTCCTAATGCCTATTTCTAGCTAAGCTTTTTGAGAAGCTGTGACTGGCTATTGGAGAATACCAGTTAGCTAGACTCATTTCAGATAGGTTTACAATGTGATCATGGGACTGAACTGGACTTGATGAATGACTTGAATGAAGGAAGTGTGACCTCGTTGATCCTAAATAACCTCTTACCAGCTTTTGCTAGCATTAACCACCATCAGGAGGGAGTTGAAGGCACTGTACTTCAGTGGTTTGAATGAACATGATTTATATCTTACATGTGAAAGGATCTTATTAATTGCATACTTTGCATGTATCATTCATGATTACTTTTCAGATTTTGTGCATGTGAACCAAAACTTGTATTGCCCATGTGACATTTGAATTTAGCAATCCTGTGTCTGAAGGCATGTCTTCCTCTAGTACATTCCTCAGAGACATAAATAGGATGCTTTGAGTATGCACTTAAGTTCTTGCTATGATGATGTATAAAATGACAGATCCTAATTTAAAGCACTCTGACTTATGGGAGACAAGGAGGAAGTTTAAAAAAAAAGTGGGAGAGCAGGTTTTTTTATCAGAAAACAGAGAACTCCTGAAAGAAATTCTAAGCTGATGATCCATCACTGACATTTGAGACTTTAAAAAAATCTCCAGTGCTTTTCAGCTCAAACCAATTGTCTATGTCCAATTGTCTGTTAAGAAAATATTAAGGATAATGGTACTTTAATGCAGCATCCTTTCTTATTTGAGGCGACATTTGATGCCACTTGATGAAATATGAAAGCAAGAAAGAGAATCAAGTGATTCCACAGGGTGAAGGAGCTAAAGCAAATGGAAGCTTATCTGAAGGCATGTCTTCCTCTAGTACATTCCTCAGAGACATAAATAGGATGCTTTGAGTATGCACTTAAGTTCTTGCTATGATGATGTATAAAATGACAGATCCTAATTTAAAGCACTCTGACTTATGGGAGACAAGGAGGAAGTTTAAAAAAAAAGTGGGAGAGCAGGTTTTTTTATCAGAAAACAGAGAACTCCTGAAAGAAATTCTAAGCTGATGATCCATCACTGACATTTGAGACTTTAAAAAAATCTCCAGTGCTTTTCAGCTCAAACCAATTGTCTATGTCCAATTGTCTGTTAAGAAAATATTAAGGATAATGGTACTTTAATGCAGCATCCTTTCTTATTTGAGGCGACATTTGATGCCACTTGATGAAATATGAAAGCAAGAAAGAGAATCAAGTGATTCCACAGGGTGAAGGAGCTAAAGCAAATGGAAGCTTATAGCTCTGTTTTCATTTGGTGCCAGGAGATGGGGGTAGGAAGGAGTTTTGGGCAAACTGTAGCATCACTACAAGGAATGCACTTTGAACATTTTCCATCTCTGTGTTGCATTTAATCTCAATATTCTACCTTCAAGGTAGCAGCACAAAGTTAAGAAGGAAAATCATGAAGAAAAAAACCTAAAAAACATTTTTTCCCTGTGAGTTATGTAGAGAGATGAAATACAGGCCTGTTGGAACATTTGAGATACATTACTGTCCAGAACACTGGTAGAATTTCCATGACTCAAGGTTAGAAACAAATGAACAAACAAAAAATAACCGTGTGAATTATGTAGGTGGGGCCTTGCCTAGGAGTATGAGCAGAGCCAACCATACCACATTGCTTCCATTCACACAACATGGTAAGCCAAGGTGGCTTACCAGCTGGGGTGGCCTGTCATCTTACCTGAACCCTGCAGCATGGTTTGCTAAGCCTTGCTAAGGTAGATCCAAAGCGACCCCCATACCCGTGGCTTGTTGGAGGGTTCTGAGGCAATTTTCAAGCCAACCCCGCCTCCCTTTGCATACCTTACCAGGTTCAGATAACATGGGAAACCAGCTGCCAGGAAGCCAGCTAGGCATATTGCGTGATTTAAGGTGGGCATATGGGTTAGAGTTAGGATTAGAGCCTCTTTGCACCATGGTTTCCTTTCATCCATTTTCCTGGGAGCATGTCCCATTGAACACTATGGGATTCATAGTGGGTAACAACATACAGCACCAGAGGAGTTTTTTTCTGTCCTATGATATATTCCCAGGGAATGGGTAGGAAGGAGCAACCCTGGTGGCATATGGAGCCAATGGATTAAGGGGGAAGGAAGACCACTCTCAGTGAATCCATTCCTCTGTCCGTTGCACCATGATTTGTTCACAGAGAACCCACAATGCACGACTTCTTTGTAGGACAAGTTGCCGTGTCATGCAAACTCAACCTATTGTTCTGACCTGGTTTGTATGACTGCAGGGTGATTACCATACCATTTCGGCTTGTCTGCTGCCCCATGCATGCCAGTCATGTTAGTATAATTACCCTCAGCAATGTGTTTGCACAAACCCAGCTAGAGTAGCTTAAATGTCATGGGTAATGAGGCGCCTGAACCCTTCACAGTCCATGGGTTCTGGGTAGCTTGTTACCCCCAGAATCAGGCCACTCTGGCTAGGTTCACAGGGCATGACAAGCAAGGAGAATTCTGTGTTGGATGAGCATGAGCCTCCTAGTTGAGGAGCTCATAATCATCCCCATTGGATTGCACCCTCAGCAGCTCAAATGTGTGCGCTCTCTCTCTCCCCTCATTCACTCAGTCACACGCGCACAGAGATACTTTTGAAAGCAAGAACCTGGCTGGATCCACTTTCCGAGCACTGTCTTCTCTCTACTTAGGCAAAGGCTGATAGAGACAGCCCTGAGGTACATGGTTGCATTGTAGACAGTCAGCTTCCTGGGTGTGGCATGAAGCCAGCTCAGGTATAGAAAGAGAATCGTTGTAAAGCCAGATGTAAAACTGGAAGAGAAAAATGCCGGAACCTTGCTGTTTTATTCATATGAAAATGCCTATCCAGCCTTCCTGGTGCCTACACACCACACCTGAGTTCATGAAAATTCAGGCCACCCATGAATACATACAAGTAACATTAAACAATGAAATGCAGTGAAAAAAGAGACAGGTGCAACAAATAAAAGAACAGCATCAGATCAAAAGATCTCTGTCTGATCAAGCTTGCCAAATCAACCCTCTTCCAAAAAAGCAAGGCTTCTGTATCATGGAGAAACACCATGCGGGATGGCACCAGCTGAGTGTCAAGGGACATAGTTTGGCCATCAAGACCGGCCTTTATATAAAACCCCTTCTTAAAGTGTAGCCCCCATATCTGGATAAAGTACTCCAGGTTTGATACTCCAGAATAGAACTGGGCTATTACAGCCATGAGAATGGTGGTTATACTAATGCAGCTTAAATTCACATCCCCCCCCCTTTTTTTTGCAGTCCCTATACATTGGAACAATTAGAGTTTAAGAAATACATACATACATACATACATACATTCGTTTTAAACCATCAGATTAACTTTTGATTTGAAAAACACATATAATATGTAATGCCACTGTGTGTCAGATCCCTTTTATTCTGAGATGTATTTGAGAGAGAAATCTGGAACAGACAGACCTGAACAGAAAGTTCTCCAAAATTATAGTTTAGAAAATTTAGCAAGGACAGATAAACACACAAAGAGACAACAGTCTGAATCAGGAGAAAGAGGTGAATTATTTGTATTCCTACCAGAGGAGAAAATGAAAATAACAACAAACTTTGCAGTGAAGGTGACCCTACCACCAAGGGGAAATTGCTCTCATTGTCAATAATATCTTGGTGTTTGCTGGCAAACACCCATTGCTGCGGAAGGCTAGCTATTTTAGTATTAGCACAGGCATGGCCTTTATCCTGATGTTGTAGCACAGAACTGGCATGACTTTTCTTTCGCATCATGCATCTACTAATCCAGTAGAAGATGCAAGGGAAATACATTACCTTTTTAAAAGCTAAAAGGGGAAGTCTGCATCACGTAAAAATGCCTAGACTTGCAGATGTGAGTTCTAGCCCCCCATGCAGTTTCCTGGGAGCTAGCCCTGTTGAAATTGGTAGGACATTTTTTTTATAGCTCACCAGGATTCCCTCCAGGATTTCCAGTTCACCACCAGGCTTGCTCAAATGTCCATCTTCCCTTCCTGTAGGTCTACCACCATTGATAAGTGATGGTTTCTGGCTTCCCTGTATCCATTTTCAAATTTTAGCTCCCTCTTGTGAGTCTTAGTTAATGGCAATGAAAACTTTAAAGGCAACATAGGTTGGGATGTCTGCAATTTTGGCCCTTCCCCTCCTTTCCTTGGCCTTGTTCATTGTTGCAATGCACCACTCAAAAGCTTCTGCAAGAGAAGATTCAGAACCTGAAACAAAAGAGATTCAACTCCCCGTCTGTACACTATCAAATCCATTCATTAAAAAGACATTTTTTCTGGAATATTTTCATGGGAAATTCATTTAATAGATGCCCAGTAAGAATGGATTGTGCATGGCATGGAGTGAATGAATATGCATAAAAGATTCACATGCAAACACACTGGCTTTTTCTTCAAAATATTAGAACATAGGTCAGACAACAATACTAAGGTTATATGGGCATTGTATTTACTCTCCCAAAACAATCAATCATTTTCCAGTTCAAACTTAAGCACCTACAGTTCTCCAATAAGCTCTGCAAATTGTTGCATGCTTGAAAATCGTACAGATCTCTGTGTGTGTGTGTGTGTGTGTGTGTGTGTGTGTGTGTATGTGTGGGCATAAGTTTAAATGGTACTGTAAAATGTTTTTTTTCTGGCTTTAGTATATGGGGAAAACTGTGCAACTCTGAAAAAAAACATTCTATGCACAATTTCTTCATATGATCATGATCAATTTGTACTATTTTCCTGTTTGAAGAGAAAAGGAAAGCATCTCTCAGTGAAATGATACACTTGGGTTGAGTTTCTTAAAATACATCTTCAAGCAATGTTTAATTTACGTGTGTATAGATGTTCTGAGCTCAGGATAGAATAATTGGCTAATGCTTGGAATCTTACAGGAGGTGGTTAGGTTTGGGAGAGACCATTCACCCAAAGGCTGCTAGTTATGTAGCCATACTAGAGCCTCCATTGTCATAGAATTTCAGTCTCTAATTACAAGACGCATGGGAAAAACGACAAGGATTCTCTGGATCAATCATGGCTGGTATCCGAGCTTTGTGCAGGCATCTGGGTGCCCAAAGCTGAGCCAGATGGCTTTTCAGATTAATCCAGGAAAACAGTTCTTAAATTGATCTATTTTAGAGCTTCATGTTAGAACTAATGTCTCCTACTGGTGACTATGGATGCCTGCAATACTTTTGAAGCAAGATTAGCTCTCAGTCTGCTACTGTTTATACTACCGTAACAACAAGCTGCTTCACCAGGTTGTTTTGAGCATGAATAAAATAAGGATTTAATAAAAAGCAATTGAAAAGTAAAAGTGTTTTCCAAATGAGCACTAAGAATTCTGATAATAATAGCTGAACAGCTTCTATTTTGCTGTCAAGTGGCAGTTGAGTTCAGATGGCTACAATCAGCCCAAATAATCCTGTGTCATTGCATGAAAACACACTTTGTTTAATGATACATGGGTAGGTTAAGGTTTATGTAGTTGTCGTCAATGGCAAAATGTGTCGTCCTAACCTCCCCTATCACAGGCCGTACTTAATCTATGGATGTGAGTTAAGTAAAGCCAATCTCTGCACGACATTTTTGATCTGTTTATTTTCAGCCACACATTGGTGGAGGAGTGAAAAGACATTGCATCTGAAAATTGTAAGAAGCGGGGAGAATTTTGGAGGAATGTCTCAACTTGCAGCTTGTGTTTCCTGGAGAGATTCCAAAGGATATAACCAGGTCTTCCTTCCATGGGGCCTGCAGAATGCCCTAAAATTTGGCAGAATGCTTTGCTTTGCTTCACTTTGCTTTTAAAATGACAAATGCAGTACAACAAAATGATTCCTCATTTTGCATGCAGGAAACAAAGAGTTATGAAATGGTAGGTGGGATATCAGCACAGCACAAACAAATATTAACAAAACCTTTTTCTTCCTTTTGTCCTCAAGTACTCTATACATTACTAGTATCATTACTATGAATCATCATCAACAACAACACCAACAGCATCCTTATTGAGTACAATTCTCTCAGGGGGGAAAAACTATCTGGTTAGGATCAGGGATGGGCAAGTTTGTCCAGGTGGGACTGGAATGTCCCTCACATAGATTTTTAATGGTCTGTACACTCACTCCTGTGCTACTAAATATCAGCAAAGCGGGAATCACAGTTTGTCCTCTGTGGTGGCTTTCAATGGACAAAGAAGCTGGGACTTCAAGAGGGCCAATTTTGGCCAACTGAAGGCCAGACTGGGGAAAGCCTCCTGGGATAGGTTACTGGAAGGTAAGCGAGTTGAGGAGGGGTGGATAGCACTCAAAAGGGAGGTTTTGGAGATGCAAGCCTTGATGATACCTCTAGTCAGTAAGGTGGGGAAGCGGGGGAGAGTGCAGCCATGGATGCAAGAGGAGGTGGTTAGAGGGATTAGACGAAAGAGGAACCTCCGTAGGAAATGGGTACTGGGGGAAATAGACAAAAGGATATACCAGGAGGAGGAGGCCCATTGCAGAAGGATTCTTCGCAAGGCTAAGGCTGATTATGAGCTGAGACTTGCCAAGAATATCAAGAGCAATAAACAGGGCTTCTTTCAGCATGTAAATAGGAAGAGGAAGGGCAGACAAGTGGTGGGACCACTAAATAAGGAGGAAGGAGACCCAGTGACTTATATGAGGGAACAGGCACAGATGCTAAATGACTATTTTGCCTCTGTGTTCTCCCCAAAGCAGGACAGGGGATATCCGCATAGGAGATTAGATGAGGCTGGGGACTTAGGGGCACAGATTAGAGTCACCCCCCTTGAAGTCGAGGGGTTCCTCAGGGCATTGGACATTACAAAGGCACCAGGCCCTGACGGGTTACACCCGAGAGTACTTAGGGAGTTGGCAGGGATTCTCTCACGCTCTCTGGCCTCCATTTTTGAGACCTCGTGCAGAACGGATGAAGTTCCAGAGGACTGGAGGGTGGCATCAGTGGTCCCAATTTTCAAAAAGGGCATGGGGAATTATAGACCGGTTAGCCTTACGTCCATTCTAGGAAAAACAATGGAAAGGCTCATAATAGAGACCTAGTGATGCTAAATAGGGAAAGGAGGCTGACAGCCACACAACATGGCTTCCGCAAAAACAGGTCCTGCCAGACAAACCTTGTGGAATTCTATGACAAGGTTTTGCGATGGCTAGATGGAGGGGATGCAGTGGATGTGGTATACCTGGATTTCAGCAAGGCCTTTGTCAAAGGCCTTGCTGAAATCCA
>NW_025335549.1:6734154-6734841 GCF_004798865.1 Varanus komodoensis
GTCCGGTGGATTAGGGCATGGTTGACTGACTGAAAGCAGAAGGTAACCATTAACAGGGAATCATCGGGATGGCGGCCAGTGACAAGCGGGATCCCCCAGGGCTCTGTCCTGGGGCCGATCCTGTTTAATCTTTTCATTAATGACATGGAAGAAGGGGTGAACAGTCTGCTGATCAAATTCGCAGATGATACTAAAACTGGAGCAGTGGCCAAAACTGAGGAGCCAGGTACTCCAGATCCTAAAGGATCTGGACAGACTATGGAATTGGGCAGGAGACAACAGGATGGCGTTCATTGTGGATCAGTGCAAGGTCTTGCACCTGGGGCATAGGAATAGCTGTCATAAGTACAGGTTAAGTGATAAGTGGCTGGAGAGCAGCACTTGTGAAAGGGACCTCGGGGTACTGGTTGACTGCAGACTAAACATGAGTCAGCAGTGTGATGCGGTGGTCAAGAGGGTAAACGCCACCCTTGGTTGCATAGCCAGAAGTGTGGCTTCTAAATCAAGAGAGGTATTACTACCACTCTACACGACTCTAGTGCGCCCACAATTGGAGTATTGTGTTCAGTTTTGGGCCCCTCATTACAGAAAGGATATAGCCAGGTTGGAGTCAGTGCAGCGTAGGGCCACAAGGTTGGTGGCCGGTTTGCAGGGGATGCCTCATACGGCATCCCCTGCAAACCGGCC